>NC_088929.1:6047500-6192500 GCF_038396675.1 Hydra vulgaris | reverse complement strand
TTTTCACAATTAAAAGTGAGATGATATTCATATTTAGTTGTTTGACACAAAGCAGGGCCCCCTTTACTTTTGTATTTCATCCTCTTGTTTTTCCAAAAATTTATTTTTTCATTTCAATTGCTTATTTCAATTCACCTCCCCAAGGCCATGAAGGCCACTACAGTTGAGGAGGCTTCTTTAGTTGTTGCTACAACCCTCTCTCAACTCTATAACTCCAAAACACGAACCTTGACGAACAAGGCCGCTGCGTATATAAACAAGTTGAGCGCGGTACTACCAGGGACATGGTGTGGATCGAGCTCGGAACTTCTCGCTTATGAGGTGAGCGCTCTCCCACTACCTTACTACCGCATTAATTAACACAGTTGTAGTAGCACCACTAACTTCGTATCATATTGCAGCCTTAGCTATATTGGTTAAGTCTAGTAGTATTTTTCATTAACTATTTGCTATTCAAATTCGTCACTTTCAGCTGTATCTAAAGTTAAGGATTAAGCACTAAAAATTTCATCTGAACCAACTTCTGATGTTGTTTGAAGATTTCTCTGTCCAACTTGCTTTCCAGTAGCCTCTTTTTCCTTTCTAATAAACAATTTTGCAATCCTTGTTGCCACTGCTTGACCCAAACTCCTCAAATTCCAACTTCTTTTTGGTCCTATCTTGAATAATTTGTTTTTTAAATATTCTCTTACCATAACAAGAACCAAAAACATTTAAGGTATTATAAAACTGAAAGTGTTTTAATTTAAAGTGACAATGAAATACAAAGTCAATGAAATATAAAGTCTCGGTCAAATGATTAGAGATAAGCAATTGATGCTCTTTTCTTTTACTTAATTTACCATTTTTGTGAAGTGTATCTGTAAATGGATGATAATGCTGGTAAAAAAAATTGCATGTATTACTTTTTTACTTTTCTCTCAGAAACAAACTATGCTTGATTGTGAACTCATTTTTTTTCGACATCCAGCTTGCCTAAATGTTTATTGTTTTACTATCAAATAAAAATCATTTTAAAAATATTTGTTGCAAAGGCTTCTGCAAACCTTATAAGGTTGTGGTGTTGAGGGTGGGTGGGGTCGGGAAGGGGGGTCGGGGAGGTTTGGATAGAGTCGTGGATTTCTAACTACGCATTTAAAATCCTTACCACTTAAAATTTGAAAAAATTGTTTTAAAATTATATTTATCTATCTTTACAATCATCAATAATTGAAATATCACACTGACAAGCAGACATATCCAACAGCATTTACAGTTTCTTTTCTAACCAGCTTATACTGGATATATGGTTTCTAGATCGAAGAAGCTCTGCAATTAACACTTTTTGAAATGTTAAATATTAACACAATTAAAAAATGTTTAATATTAACACAATTCACATTAATATTCGAAGTTTAAAAAAAAATTTAGAAATCTTTAGTAATTTTATTGAAGAAACTAGTCATCTTTTTAATACAGTGAACGAAATTTTCTTAGCCGCACACAATTTTTATCAGATTTTTCATTATAGAGACTTAATTAAACGTTTTATTAAGAAATTTCTGTATGTGATATATTTATACCATTGTTTGTTAATTGATAATTAAAAGATAATTGATATCATTGTTTTTATAATTTCTTTATATAAAAAAATTTAGTTATTTGATTTATTTGAGTGCGAAATTTGTATAGACGCAGTTCTGTTTTATTAAATTTGAGATATAATTTTTAGTTTTGGTGTTGAAAAAATCAATTTAAATTGTAAGTAATTTCATAATTGACTTATAAAAATATTTTTCACAAATTTAAAATTCAATGTTTCTTATTTTTAGTGAAATGGCACATGGAAAATTTTTAAATGACCATGAAAAAGGTTTAATTAAAGCATATAAGGATTCCGGGTTATCTAATAGAGAAATTGGACGAAAAATTGGACGATCTGAAAAGGTGATTAGAAACTTTTTGAAACTTGGGTCAGTATATGGCTTCAATCAAAAAATACGTAAAAACTACAAGATAACGAAAAGGAACGTGGAACAAATTCGACAATTAGCGACAAAACAAAAGTTAACTGCGAGTCAAATCATATCAGAATTAAGTTTGACAATCACTCCTAGACGTGTTCAACAAATATTGTCAAGATCTGATAATATAAAATGGCGAAAACCACTAAAAAAACCATGTTTAAAGCAAATACACAAAGAAGCACGACTTGAATTCGCCAGAAAATATATGGATTTTGGAGAAAAGTGGAAATATGTCGTATTTTCTGACGAAAAGAAGTTTAATCTTGATGGACCAGATGGTTTTAGCTATTACTGGCATGATTTGCGAAAAAACAATGCACCTCGTTTGTCACGCAATTTTGGTGGTGGATCATTAATGACATGGGCAGCATTTTGTATCAATGGAAAGACATCGATATGTTTTATATCAACAAAAATGAAATCCATTAATTATACAGATTTATTAGAAGATGTCTTAATCGATTTTTCGGAAAATAACTTGGAATATCAAGTCATTTTCCAACAAGACAATGCACCCATTCATAAATCAAGAGAAACTATGGCATGGTTTGAATCCAAAAACATCGAAGTGATGAGATGGCCTGCATATAGTCCAGATCTCAATCCAATTGAGAACCTTTGGGGAATCTTATCTCGAAAGGTTTATGAAAATGGACGACAATTTAGCAGCATTCAAGAGCTTCGAGGTGAAGTCAATAGGTGTTGGCAAGAAATTCAACCAATGACACTCCAATCGCTCATTAATTCAATGCCAAATAGAACTTTTGAAGTGATTAAGAACCACGGAGGACTAATATACAAATATTAAAATTTAAAAAAAATATTTTTTTCCTTTTCATTATTTAATTTTTAAAAGTGCGTCTAACGAAAATTCGCATATGAAAAGTGCATTCCTTATTTTTATTTTTTTTTATTTTTAATGTGATATATTTTTATTATAAATACTTTACTAATAAAATACTTAATAACTAAGCTATACAATAAAAATCATACTTTCTTTTTTACCTAATAAATTTTCCTTAAAAATTAAAATTTCGAATAAAAATTGTGTGCGGCTAAGTAAATTTCGATCACTGTATAATCTGCTTAACAGAAACATGGTGCAGTTCGGATGACGTAAATTCTTTTACCAATTTTGAACTGCCGGGTTTTAATGTAATTTCATTGGCACGAAAAACAAATAAGCGTGGCGGAGGCGTTCTTATTTATGTTAAAAATAACTTACAATGTTTTACCTGGCATGACATGAGCATCACTGATGCTGATAAAGAGGTTTTAGCGATTGAAATTTTAACCAATAAATTAAAAAATAAAATTCTAAGTTGCTGTTATCGCCCACCTTCAGGTGAAATTAAAAATTTTAATTCGTTTTTATGTAATGACGTTATTAAAAAAAGTAACCGCGAAAATAAATTTATCTACTTATTGGGTGATCTGAATTTAGATTGTTTTCAATACCACGTCAATAATAACATTAAAAAGTTTTATAATGGCATTCTCGAAAATGGTGCGATTCCTTTGATTAGCAAACCGACAAGAATTACTCAATCAAGTGTTTTTTTAAATTGATAATATTTTAACCACTGATGTTTTTAACGTATCCTTAAAAAAAGGCATAATTAAAAATGACAAATCTGATCATTTTCCTATTTTTTTTTTCTATAAATATAGATAATAAATTACTTCCTAATGAAAAACGAGTTTTCAAAAAGCAAATTTTTACAAATAAAAACCTTGAATCTTTTAAAGAACAATTATCTATAATTGATTGGAGCTTTATTAACGCCTCTGATAATACAAACTTAGTTTATAACTCCTTTTTTAAAACTTTCTATGATATTTACGACACTAATTTCCCTGAAGTTAACTTAAATCTCAAAGCTAAAAGTATTAAATCGCCTTGGATTACAAAGGGTTTGCGTAAGCCTTCGAAAATTAAACCAAAATTATACATTAATTACTTAAAATGTAAAACAAATGAAAATAAAATTATATATAAAAATTGCGCTAAACTTTTTGAAAGCCTCAAAAAAAACACACAAAAAAAAAAATTATCTAAATTTACTAGATCAATATAAATTAAATTTTAAGCGCACTTGGTTTATAATAAGAGAAATTACTGGCAGCAAAAAAAGTACATCTCACCCTTTGCCAAACACGGTTAAACATAATAATGAATTTTTATCTGATAAAAGACAAATAACGGAAGAGTTTAATAAATATTTTGTGTCTGTAGGACCAAATCTTGCAAAAAAACATCCCTATAGCAAACTGCTTAATGATTGATCTATGTTTCCCTCTAAACTCTTACTTGAACTCTTTTGAATTATCTTTTGAAGAGTTTGAAATTGCATTTAAAATGTTGAAATCTAACAAAGCAGTAGGCCCTGATGGTATTAACGGCAACATTATTATAAGTTCATTTGATGTTTTAAAAGATATACTCTTTAAGATTTTTTCGATATCAATTAAACAGGGAATTTTTCCACAAGCTCTAAAATTAGCAAAAGTCATACCAATATTAAAAGGTGATGACGTTGAGAATATAAGTAACTATCGTCAAATTTCACTACTTTCTGTATTCTCTAAAGTTTTAGAAAGAATTTTGTACAATAAAATTTATAATCATCTTACTATAAACAATTTATTATACAGCAATCAATATGGATTCCAAAAAAACAATTCCACTGAACAGGCCATTTTACAACTTACAAGAAATATATCTGACTCATTTGAAAATTCTCAATTTACTTTAGGTGTTTTCATTGACTTGGCAAAAGCTTTTGATACTATTGATCACAAAATTCTTTTTAAAAAGTTGGAGTGGTACGGAATTACTGGAAATATATTAATTTGGCTTAAAATTTACCTAAATAATCGGAAACAATTTTTTTATGCAGATGATAACGTACCATCTAATTTGTTAAATATTTCATGTGGAGTTCCTCAAGGATCCATATTAAGACCCCTCCTATTTCTAATATATATTAATGATCTCCCAAAAGCTTCTAACCTAAAGACAATTATATTTGCTGATGATTCTAACTTATTTCTTTCTCATAAAAACATTTTTACACTTTTTAGCAACATGAACATTGAACTAGCCAAAATTTCCCAATGGTTTAGATTAAACAAACTATCATTAAATATTGATAAAACTAAATGGATTCTTTTTCATCCTTATGGTAAAAAGCACCAGCTGTCTAGCAACTTACCCTTTCTTTTAATCGATAACATAATTATTAAAAGAGTTCTAGTGACAAGATTTTCAGGTGTATATATCGATGAAAATCTTAATTGGAAAAGCCACATTGCTAACTTGTGCAATAAAATTTCAAAGAGTATAGGCATTTTATACAAAGTAAGAAACTTTCTAGATAAACATACCTTAATTCAGTTATATTATTCGCTAATTCATTGCCATATTAATTATGCAAACATTGCTTGGGGTAGCACTAATAAAAGTAAACTTAAACCTCTCTATCGGCAACAGAAACATGTAGTACGCCTTATAAATTTCAAGGACCGTTTTGCTCACGCCAAGCCTCTTTTATATGATATGAAAGCACTCAATATATATGAGTTAAATGTTTTTAATATTCTTTGTTTTATGTTTGAAAAACAAGACCCACCTATCACCCGTTTGTAACTTGTATTTACAAAGAGATAAAAATAAATATATTTTAAGAAATTTGGTCTTATTTGAGTAATCCGTGTTCTTTATATTTATTTTTAATATTTATTTCTTCACCATATCTTGACTTGTTAACTTTTATTATTGTAACAAAGTTTTGTTTATTTAAATTGTAATAAATACTGTAATAAAGAACTAAAAAAAAAAAAAAAAAAATGTTTTGGAAATTTTATTTCTAAAAGGCTTATCTTTTATCAAAGGTAAAAAAACTGACTTTTGTCGCGTCAATTTTTAATTTTCAAATCAAAAGTTAATTGTCTGCACATAAAATAAATCTTTCTCAAACCTGTAACCGTATTGAATGAGCTGTTTGTAAGTTGGCGAATTGCTCACATGTAAATTATAGGGTTTTCTACTAAAACTTTTCTACTAAATATTCTTTCTACTAAAGCCTTTCTTTATATTCCGTAATTTTAAATTAAATTTAAAATTACGGAATATAAAGAAACCGAATTCCGGATAATTCGGATTTTTATATTGTTAGCTTTTTTCTAATTTGAATTTTGTTTTTGTTGTGCTTAAAACCAATGCGAAATAAGAAAAACTGTAACACATTTTGTTTTTATTAAAACAAAAGAGAAAAAATTTTGTTGTGAAATTGTGAACAAGCAAGTTTACACTAGTTTTAATAATATTTATTATAAAAGCCCTGTTCAAAACATATTTAAGTTTTATCGGTTTTAACGTTGCATAAATTTATTTTGTGCTTAATTATAATCTCTAGAATGTCGGATCAGCAAGAAAAATTTTTTGTAGATGTATCCAAAGAGAACTCATCAAACTTGGTGTGGAGCTATTTTTTACAAGGGACAAAAAATCAAGCGGAAAAGTGCAGATTTTAAAGATATTGGGTGGATGTACGACACCAATGCATATCCATTTGCGAGCCAAGCACAACAATATATTAAACAAATAAAAATTTGAAAATAATTTAAGTGTTGTTGGTGCGAGTGCTGTTAATTTAAATAGAAAAAGCAAATTTTTAAAGATTTTTGTAATTCAAAAGTAGACAAAAGTTTTGCTGCAGTAATATCTAGAATGGTCGCCTCAGACGGATTATCTTTTCACGTTTTTTGTACTCCAAACGATTTAAAATTTTTTTTAATTATACGCGGATTTGATGTTCCTAAAACATCCACTAGTATACAGAAAGTTGTTATGGACTTGTTATGATTGAATTGGAAAAAAGAAAGTATTTTTCAGTGTCATACTTGACGAGTGGACTTCTTCTCATAACCGGCGTTTTATAAATGTTAACGTACATGGATCAGGAGATCATACTTGGAATTCGGGGCTGTCTCGTATTAATGGCGAATTTGCGGCTGAGGGTTGTGTAAAGTTGTTAGAAAAGAAGCTTGAAACTTGCAAATTAAATATTCACAACGATATTTTGTGCATTGTGACTAACTTCATTGATGCAAAAAGTGGGTAGATTACTACCTTGTGAACGAATATTATGTTTTGCCCATGCAATTCAAATTGCTATAGTGAATATATTCTATAAAAAACAAACTAAAATAGAGGAATATGATAGTGAAAGTGACCTAAATCTTGAATCCGATGAATAAAATTTTATTGATGTCGAGGATGATGAAAATGGAATGCGGGTAGACATGGAAATTGAAACTGATGTCTTAAAAACCACCAAAAATTTTCAGCTACGAGCATTAATCAATTAAGTGCGAAAAGTTGTTAAGATTTTCCGTCGTTCGCCTTTGAAAAATGAAGTGTTTTAAAAATACGAGAAGAAAGATCATAAAAAAGGGTTAAACCATGTGTTAGACTCAAAAACTAGATAGAGCAGCATGTTGTTCATGTTAGATTGTTTAAATGTTTTAAAATCTTCATTAAAGAAAGCACTAATTAATATCAATGCGGACATTAGCTGAAGACGCGTTATGCCGTGCCGACCGAAGAAGAACTATTTTATCTTTTTTTTTTTTTTTATCTTTTTTTTTTTTTTAAATTCTAACTTTGGAATTCGATTCAACGAATTCTGAGTCTGATCCTGATATAGTATCTGAACTTGAACCTAACAAAAGTAAAACTGAACCCTCCTTGGCGAAATTGCTAGAGCAAAAAATCCAGCAGTCACTTTTACACCCGAGAACAAAAACTTTAATCACAAGTACAAAATGAAATCAAATTTTGGGCCAAAGGTGGGTTGCGTAGACCATTTTTGGAAAATATTTACAATAATCTGTTGTGTATTCCCCAACAAGTGTCGAAGCTGAGTGAGCTTTTTCCGTCGCTGGAACATTTTCAACAAAAATCCGATCAAGACTTAATGATATGACATAGATAACACAGGGCTGCGTTTGAAAAAATAAATTCTGTTCCTGGGGGTTTCTTATGAAATTCCAAATGAAATTTCTTATTTTCATCCGAGTAATGTAATACATTGCAATAATTATTTGTGAACTGAAAAAAGGCTCAATTTAACTCCTTTATTATCTTTACACTTAAAAACAACTTGTGAAGTAATCGAATACTGTAAAGAAAAAATCTATTTTCCGAGGAAAGAAGTTCTTGATGCCTTCCGTTTGTGAAGAGTTATTGGTTCGTCGCGTTTAAGACACCAACAGTAGTCAGCTAATATGTTTATGTCCCAGCGTCCTTGATATCTGGTCTCCATCGTTTTTATATTCTGGTGGAATCTTTCACCCTGTTCCTCGCTGTAATCTCCACAGTTTTCAGGAAAATAGTCAAGATATGATTGGAGTAAATGTATTTTTATTGACATGTGAGCTCCTAGTATTTCGAAGCTTTTCATAAGCTCATTGACAAGTGAAACATATTCAGACATTCTTTTAATTCCCAGTAATCCTTCAATTACTGTGCTGAACGTTCGCCATCTTGTTCAATGCCTACAATTTTGATATCAAAATCTTTGTCCTTTAACAGAGTTCTAATTTTGAGCTCATCAAATATACCTGCATGTAGCTTGACATCACTGATCTGTGGGAACTTTTGCAATAGATAATTAAAAGCTTGGCCTTCTTTATTCAATGCTTTTACAAAATTTTTCATCAGACCAAGTTTGATTGCCTAGCTGCCAATTGTGAATGCCCCCAGAGATGGTCAGACTTTCTGCTTACAGTGAAGACTATCTGCCCTACTATCCCATAGTATAAAAAGGAAGGGTATTTAGTGTACCCCTTGCATCCCAAGTAGAAAGCACACAACCTGAAACGAAAAGATTTATTCATAAAAAATCAGATCTTTATAAGTTAAAATATATTTCTATTGCTTTCTAAAAAATTGCCCAAAGGTGCTGAAGTATTTTCAAAGAAAAGCTTTATATTGACAAGAAAACTTAATAAGTATTTAACCACATATTAGCCAATTGTGGTTGGAGTACTTGATTGCATTTATGTTTTTGTAGCTTTCTGTCAACTGAACTGAATGTCCAATAGGTACAGATACCATTTTATTGCCAATGTGTAGGAGTACTGCCTTTAGGCTTCTGCTAGAGGAATCAATAAAAAGCCTCCATTCTCTTGGTTAGTAAGGAACACCAAGTGCCTCTATTAAGCCTTTTACATCATTGCAATATGCCAACGAGCTAGAAAAATTAACTTTAAAGAACCTTCAAAACTTTTCTTCTCTGTTTTTATACCAATAGAAGGTAGTTTTTTGGAGAGGAGATTGCTCTCACTAAGACGGGAACCAAGAAGTTGTGCATTCTTTTTAGAAAGACCAAGATCTCTGGTCAAGTCATTTAATTGACTTTGAATGAGTGGTCTTGGCAAAGTCATGCAAGACGTTAGATCATATGTCACAGATATGTCAGTGTCCTTCACTTTTACACCTTCCATATCCTCTTCTAGTTCACCTTTTTCAGTTGGAGAAAGAACTGGAACTCCTGGACCATGTGGAACTGGCTTAATGGCAGAAAGGATATCAGGATAAACCACCATGTGTTTGTTTTTCTTATTGACACCTGAAAAAATTCAACAAAAAAATTCACTTTTCTATACAATTTAAATAATTTTTTTGTTGAATTTCAATACAATTTTTATAAATAATTCAAACTTCATTAGACAAAAAAAAAAAAATTATATTTTGATTAGTTAAACATTGTACTTTTAAGAAATTATCTTACCTTGAAGGTTGGTCATACAAAAATACCAGTCTGTAGTATGGTCCTTGTCTTCTCTCCATACCATCGGTACACCAAATGACATACAGTTTGCTGTGCCCTCATTCCAGCGCCTTAAAGCTACGACACAGGCTTTGCAGCATATATGTGGGGCAAAGCTTTTGTCTTGATCGCCAAGCCTTATTCCGAAATATGCACTGTAAAGGGACTTTACTAACGTAATTATGGTGCATTGTTGATCACTAAAAGTTACCTTTCCACACACATAGCTGAATCTGTCGGGACTGTTTTTACATTTTCTATTCATTTATATGAAATAAATTTTATTTATCTCATATATTAGCCTGTAAAAAAATTGACAAGGATAAATAAAACTTTATAAATATACTTTAGATACTATTTACAGATATATTAATTCACAACTGTCTCACCTGGGAATTGCAATAAAATAGACACTTAGCTATTATATGCGGTATAGAGCCCTAAGTCTATATCTTAAAAACTAGACCTGATTGAGAAATTTGAATTCTAGATTCGGATTTAGAAGGCAAATTTCATTGAGAATCACCTAAGAAAACCCAAGGAACATTTTTGACGCAGGCCAGTGTTTATCTGTATGTTAAGAAGCTTTTTTAAAAATAAGAATTCAAAAAAATTGTTTTATAAATTATTTTATTTTTCTTATTGAAATTGTTTGTTTTTTTTTACTTTTTTTTATTGAATTTGTTTTGTTTTACTGAGATATTTAAAAAGTAATAATTTTAATTAATCTGAAATACTTTTTTTTCTATCGAATTTTTTTGCAATTCCGGAATTATATCGGAGTTCCGAATTCGGAAAATTCAGGAACCCATTTTTCAATAAAAAATTGGGATTCACTAGTATTATTATTGTAATACTTCGTGTACGTCAATTAGTATTATTGAGTTATTAGACTAATTATTAATTAGTTATCAGTCCAAATCAAAGCATGATATTTAACAAATAATAACTTTATTTATCCAATTAAAAGCATTATGACAACTGTTAATGTTATATAATACATAACGATAGCTAAAAAAAAACAAAAAAACAATGCGTAACATACATACATAATAGGCAAACTAAATTTTTTTTTTAGTGTTTACACATTTATGTATCAAGTTAATAACAATTAGTTTACGTATTAGTTTAATAATAGTTATTTTTATCAACCATAAACAGGGTTGTTACGACATAATAGGTCTTGCAGATTTGTCGATATATTTTCAGACATATTTTCTGCTGACATAAAATATGTCAGACATTTTTTCTATCGACATATTTTGACATAACTTTTTGTCTGAATTATTTTCTGCTGACATAAAATATGTCCCACATATTTTCTATTGACGTATCTTGACATAACTTTATGTCTGAACTATTTTCTGCTGACATAAAATATGTCAGACATATTTTCTATCACATATCTTGATATAACTTTATGTCTGACATTTTTGCTGTTTGATATTCTTGAAGAAAAAATCAATCTAACAAATTTATTGCGCATTTCAGCTTAATTTAAAGAGTCAAGTGAAAATAGTTTAACAAATTTGTTGTTTTTTTGCAATCAATTAGGCTTCATAAAACTTCTATTTAAACCCTATAAGCAAACATCAGTTGTTTCATAAAGGTCTTTTTCTGCCCTTTTTAGCAATGTATCATTTGATAGTATTGACTAATATTGACTAGTATTAATGCATCATTTGAAAGTATTTGATAGTATTGATTAGTATTGGCGATTTTCCTTATTAGAATGTAAAAACCATCTCAAGCTGAGTTTTTATTACTGAAAGCGGTTTTTATTAGTATGACTAAACTTAAAATTATTCTTTTGATTAAAATAATAATAAATAAAAACATTTTCAATTACTTTTAATTAATAGTTGATCCTGAAAAAGATTTCATTTAAAAAAAATTCAATCCAAAAGATTCTAATAATTTATAACTTATTACGAATAATATACTTATAGTTATAATAGTTATGATTTATTTAACAATGAAAAAATTGACAACTGCATTGTAGCTGTATAATTAACTGCCTTAAACTTGCATAAAATGTTTTGAGTGAAATATATATTGAAATAATTATTTTTTTCGTTTTCCTTATGATTTAAAGTTAAAAATGGAGAAGAATTTATTGAAAAGTCAATTTGAAATTAATAAAGAAGGAGGAAAATGAAAAATGTGCAAAAAATTTTACAAAGGCAAATAAAGTAACCTCAAAGATCAAATTCTCCGAAAACACAAAGAAAAAGCCGACAAAATTGAATTAGTTGAAGCTACCCCAGCTACAAGGTATGATATCTACGCAACTTGCGCAGATCAGGGAAAGAATATGATGAAGGCTTCAAATATTCTCCAAAATGCACAAGATCAAATGAACGTAATCCTTGAAATTTATGGTGACGAATTTATAGATTTCGAAGACGAGGAAATTGATATTGATGAATGAAGAAGGAAGTTATAGTGAAGCCTACACTGTTTGCGATGAAAAATTGGTTGGATTGTTTTGTTCAGCCATGTTTTGTGGCGCACATGTGTGTCAGCTAGCTGCCAAGGACGTAATGTCAATGTTTAAAAATGCATTGAATTATATAAGAAAGGTTGCTATCGAATCCAAAAAAGGAAGCATATATTCTAACATTTAAAAATCTGAAAAGCCTCGTATAGACATTGCACCACGTTGGGATTCCACTTTTTTGGTGACAAAAGATTTTCATACCAACGCAGAATCATATCAAAGGATAAGACACGACAAGTTAAAATTAAATGCATCATGGAGCTTAATAG
The DNA here is from genome assembly GCF_038396675.1 of Hydra vulgaris. Taxonomy (NCBI): domain Eukaryota; kingdom Metazoa; phylum Cnidaria; class Hydrozoa; order Anthoathecata; family Hydridae; genus Hydra; species Hydra vulgaris. The sequence continues at coordinate 6,179,887 of NC_088929.1, read as the reverse complement.
ATGAATATTTCAACGCATTTTTACAAATACATTCAGCCATGATGGATTTTCTGTCACCAAAATTATCAATGAGTAAATTCTTCGTTCGATGGATTCAAATGAAAATAGAAATCGAGGACGTTCCAGCAGGTGATTTGGGATTAAAATTGTTACTGACCAACGCAATCAATACATGAGAACAAGTTTTTTTTAAATGTGAAGTATTTATTACTGCTTTAGTTTTAGATCCTAGATTTTGCTTTACATTGGGTTATCAATTGTTTAATACAGAACTGTTGAATAGAAGAATCACACAGTTGATCAAAATCCATCAAAAACTTTGTACTCAACAAGAACAGTCAAATTCTTCATCAACAGAAGAATCCATAAAATTAACTGCGTCATATTTATCAAATGTTTCTGAAGAGATGATTCTGATAAACTCAGAAGTTATTGAAGCTGAAAAAGTACGCCATTTCATTGAATATACTGGACGAGAAACAAGACAAGGTATTGTTAATGCATCTTCAGAATAAGATGAAGATATTCGTCATTTAATTTTAAAATGGGCTCTTTATGAAGCGCGAGTGACATTAGACGTTGAGTTCAACATTCTTGCTTACTGGAAGAAAAATCAAAAAACGGCTCGGTGAAATTTCGCAAGTAGTTTACGGTGCAGCGTTCTCCAGCGTAAAAGTTGAACTTGATTTCTCTGGATTCGCTTTGGTTAATAGCCATCTATGTACTCGCATTTCAAATGATTTCTTAGACTCTATCATGGTGGTAAAAATCAATCTGGATTAATTGATAAAATAAAATTCGTTTAAAAAACTCAACAACTCACATTTTCTTTTAGTCAAACAACTGTTTTTCTACAAGGTCTCGTAATTTGCAGTAGAATCTTTTGAGATTCAATTTTGTCTTCATAGAATCTTTTAAGATTCCATTTTTCATTATGGAAACTTTTAAGGAATTGTCTATTATTTTATTGTTAAATAAATCATAACTATTATAACTATAAGTATATTATTCGTAATAAGTTATAAATTATTAGAATCTTTTGGATTGAATTTTTTTTAAATGAAATCTTTTTCAGGATCAACTATTAATTAAAAATAATTGAAAATGTTTTTATTTATTATTATTTTAATCAAAAGAATAATTTTAAGTTTAGTCATACTAATAAAAACCACTTTCAGTAATAAAAACTCAGCTTGAGATGGTTTTTACATTCTAATAAGGAAAATCGCCAATACTAATCAATACTATCAAATACTTTCAAATGATGCATTAATACTAGTCAATATTAGTCAATACTATCAAATGATACATTGCTAAAAAGGGCAGAAAAAGACCTTTATGAAACAACTGATGTTTGCTTATAGGGTTTAAATAGAAGTTTTATGACGCCTAATTGATTGCAAAAAAACAACAAATTTGTTAAACTATTTTCACTTGACTCTTTAAATTAAGCTGAAATGCGCAATAAATTTGTTAGATTGATTTTTTCTTCAAGAATATCAAACAGCAAAAATGTCAGACATAAAGTTATATCAAGATATGTGATAGAAAATATGTCTGACATATTTTATGTCAGCAGAAAATAGTTCAGACATAAAGTTATGTCAAAATACGTCAATAGAAAATATGTGGGACATATTTTATGTCAGCAGAAAATAATTCAGACATAAATTTATGTTAAAATACGTCAATAGAAAATATGTGGGACATATTTTATGTCAGCAGAAAATAATTCAGACATAAAATTATGTCAAAATATGTCGATAGAAAATATATGGGACATATTTCATATCGGCAGAAAATATGTTTCAGACACATTTGACAGATAACAACCCTGACCATAAAGCGCTATTGTTTACCGTTAATTTTTCAATATCATAACTATAAACGATCTGAATGTGTTTCATTTCCGGACCTTAAGTAACTCCACTATGAAAACTGCAAGTTTTTCTTTTGTATTTCCAAAAAAATTTGAAGATTTTTAAAATTTTTTTGCTCATATAACCTTTATAGATAAAAAGAAGTTAAATCTGGATGTCTTACGGTTTTAATTCGTATTGGCATGACCTTTTGGAGTATCATTGCGTGATATGACATGCGAATACCGGTAGCTTTAAACTTCAAACTATTGAAGAGTTGCGCATTGCAGTCATAAAGGCTGTGGATATATAAGGTTTTTTTATTACATTAATTACAATCATAGCAAGACAATAAAGAAAAACAGATTGAACTTACCTAATTTAATTTTGAAATAAAAAAAACCGGTTTTGTTCCCAAAAATGGGCTAAAACCGTTTACATAATAACTTAATCTTAAACTCTTAAATGTTTTAGAACAATATAAACTACTATCTGTTACTTATTTTTTTAAATGTTAAATTACCTTCCAAAGATCGTGAAAGCAACTACAGTCGAGGAGGTTACTTTAGTAACCTCCTCGACTGTAGTTGCCTTTTACAACCTTCTCTTAACTCAATAACTCCGAAACACGAACCTTGACTATCAAGGCTGCTGCGAGGAGATAAGTTGAGCGCGATATTACGAGGGATGTGTTGTGGATCGAACAACTCGCTTATAAGGCGATCGCTCTACCACTACAGCATTTCATAAACTGTCAAAAGTTGTAAAGATATCAGTTTCATGTGAATTGGTAACTTTTATGATTTTACTCGCATACTCAAAATTTTATTAGTACAAATCTGAATAAGCGAGACTCGTCAAATAAAAGTCATTTTGCAGGTGTTATTAATAAAAACATTTGTGGAAATTTTTGAGAAGTTACATAAAATATTAGTGAATATTTTGCGTAAACGGTATGACTAAAACAATTTACAGGGAAAAAACAGCTTTGAAAAATCAAATATTCATCAATGTAATATAAAAAAAAACTAACTTAATGGGATCCAGAAATATCAAATCAGTCTCCAGCAATGTCTTTGTATATATACACTTTTCTTAGACATCTTGTCCACCTCTTATGTCAAAACATCTGCTGTATTGTATGTCAAATAATCTGCTGTATTGAGCATACTGTCAGCAGCAGCATTTATATTATCATTTATAAGCATTACTATTAATCAGTTAAATTCATAATCATTTAAAAATATTTCACAAGTTCCACTACCTGCATCAATTAAAACTATATAAGAGTAGTTATTGGCACATCAATTATATAAATTTTCATTTTTGGTATTTAGATTTTGAGTACAACAAATTTTTTAGTCTGTAACTAACCTTTTTCTTTGCCACTAGAGAATAATTTGCTTAAAACATCAAGTATTATTAATAAAATAAAACACTTTACAACTAACTGTTTATAACACTTTACACTAAACCTCTGCTTGCATATGAAATAAAATGATGAAAGAGTCAACAAATTATTCATGTAAATGCAATTGTAAAGTTGCTTATTCATAAATATTATAATATAATATTAAAATTATAATGCCTAAGATAATAAAATAAAACTCATTGAGAATAACTTTCTGTTACCATATATAAATATATATATATATATATATATATATATATATATATATATATATATATATATATATATATATATATATATATATATATATATATATATATAAAACTGATTTTTTGACGAGATTAAATAAAAATAACTACATGATTTTTACTACTAAAAGTTTCGTGCGTTTAGCAATCATCAGGTAAAAAATACATTGTTTTTTTGTTAAAAAATATACTCAATAAATATCGTGGCGTTCAAAAACAATTATAAAACTATAACTATTTGCGAGCGTGGTTTGGTTTTTTAATCTTTGGGCCAGGGTTGCCAGGTTTTTTTTTGGGCACAAACCAAAAACAAAACAAAAATAAACCAGAAATAAACCAGATTAAAAAAAAAAGAGAAAAAAATCATAATTTTTTGTTTTAAAGCCTTGTTTATAATTTATATTTTTAAAAAAATGCTTTTTTATCCAAAAATTCATCCTTGAATATCAAAATTTAATTTGTAAGAGAGTGAGGACGAGAAGAATGAGTTAGTGAATGTTTAATGGGGTGCCAGTCCAGCCTTCAAAGCAGCATGGGAAAAGTATTTTAATCCCAAACACCTATACTAAATCCGATACTATCAACCTGTAAAATATATATTTTTTTTGCTTGCATATGGATAGACTTCTTTTCCAACCTTTGCAATAACACTGATAAACAAATAAAATTTTATTGTGCATATCTTGTTAACTAGGTGGTTTTTTAAAACAAATTAAATATGCTGATTTCAAATATGCAAACCATTTTTCACCATCACGTCAAGTTGTAAAGATATTTGGGTTCAAATCTTTAATATTTAAGGTAAAGTCCCTAATATTGTCGAAAAAAAAGTTATTCAAAAGTATGTCAACCTGGGTCTCAAAAGAAGCGTATTTTCATAGAGATTTTAGAAAAGAATGTGAAAAAATGCTAAAGACTTTTAAAGAAATTTTAACATAATGTTTCTTAGCAATAATACAAAAAGTACTTATTTTTATTACAAACAAATACCATTTTAAAAATCTCTATGAAAATACGCTTCTTTTGAGACCCAGGTTGACATACTTTTGAATAACTTTTTTTTCGACAATATTAGGGACTTTACCTTAAATACTAAAGATTTGAACCCAAATATCTTTACAACTTGACGTGATGGTGAAAAATGGTTTGCATATTTGAAATCAGCATATTTAATTTGTTTTAAAAAACCACCTAGTTAACAAGACATGCATAATAAAATTTTATTTGTTTATCAGTGTAATTGACTTAATTATTTCAAAGTCCTGGTAAAAAATCTTTCCCCTTATTAAATATGATTTGATCCAAATGACTACATGCAAGAGTTGGTTTAATATTTTCTTAGTCTGATTTTTATGCAGATGACCTGTGAAAAGATTCAACAGAATAGTTAGAAACATAACACATAGACAGCCAAGGCACTAGGCATCTATGTTACAGAGGTCTAGGTCTCTGGAAACTTCTAAATGGTCTCATGAAGCAGTTTAAAATTCAGGGGTGTTATTAGAAATTCATTTTTCTTATAAGTTTTTAGACTTGCTCTAATGATGCAATGTCAATTAATTTATGATTAATGACAATTTCTGTAATGATTTTCAATTTCTTCACTTTTTGCATCCATAAGATATAACAGTAGATTTGAAATCAACAGTAGATTTTTCTCAAAAAATGTCTTTTTGAATGTAAGAATTTTCTAATATTTTTGGCAATTAAGGGATAAAAACAACATTTTAATGACTTTACAAAAAAAAGTTTTTAACTTTTTAAGATTTTAATATAAGCATTTCTTTCATTTATTTTAAATTTGATTATTCCCCTATAAAATGAAAAAATGGAAATCTTTCTTTCCCTCCAACTAACTTTTTTTATGTAATAAAACTTGATTAAATTGATTTATTATTAAGTAAACCAGAATTAAACCAGATTTTAAAAAACATGCCAGAAAAAACAAAAAAAGACCAAAGACTTTAAAATAAACCAGATTTAAACCAGATTTTCTAAAATAAACCAAAACAAAAGTTTCAAGCCAAACAATAAAAAAACAAACCAGATTTGAGAAATCTGGCTTTAAAAAGCACCAGATGGCAACCCTGCTTTGGGCTCGTGGTTGTCAAGCGAGAACTTGTTTTCGTGACGGCACTTAGATATAATTTCTGTTTTTTTATTTAATAATTTTTGCGTACATACTATGCAAAGTTTTTCATGAAGGCAAAGCAAGCATTTTTTTGTTACGTTGCTGTAGGCGGGGACTTGTTTAATTATTGACCAAGTTAATTTTGGTGTTATTTTTAAGTTTTCTTTTATCTGCCATATATACTTTGAAAGGGTGGTTGAATTTTTCATCTTTTTGTTTGTGAATGAGTGTTTGTGGGTAGCCCATCTTTTCTTCCATTCACCTTCTGCTAGGCCAATATATACTTTTTCTGGGGTGTTAGGGGGGATACTATACATTTATAAATAACATTAGAGGCTCTACATTTTCCTATTATAGGACAGTTTTCTTTCTTTATGCAATTGCAGGGTGGGTATTCTTTTGGTCTTTCTGAACTAATTTTCTTGTTGTGGCTTTTTATTACACTTTCGATATTTTTGGTGCAGCTATAACTCAATTTGATGGTGTTTCGATTGAATAGTTTACTTAGGGGGTGGGATGTTAGAAAGTGTTTGTCGATTAAGTTTAGGAAGATATGAGCGACATTGGTAGAAACGCTTTTACTGTACGGGGGGTTAAACCATATTATATTTCTTTTTCTTGTCTTTTTTTCACTTTTTTGGGGTTATACTTTAAATTAAAATTAGTGAAGCCATTTCTTCTTAATTCATCTTCGTATTCTGGTATAGATAAATTAAATGTTTTTTCATTTGAGAAATTTTGTGATAATCTGTTGTGGATAGATTGGGATAAGCTTCATTATTTGCGGGGGGTGGTTGGAATCAAAGTGGATGTAACGTAGATATTCATTTGGTTTTTTGAAAGGTTGGTAGGAGCTTTTTTCTAAGTTAAAGAATACATCTAAGAAGTTGACTGCGGGTAGGTTTGTTTGGATCTCTATTTTAAAACCAATCGTTTTTATAACTCTAACTATGTTTTTTCGTATTCTATCAATTTATGATCCAGTTTTGTTACGAAGTATCATCAGACCATCGTCACGATATAGTCCAACGTCTTCTTTATTTATTATTTTAGATAGTGAGTTTAATATATATAGGCCCACCAGTTCACAAACTTCTGCACCGTCAAAGCAACCCATTGTGACATCAAAGCAGTCGTGTGCTAAGTTTTTCTTCCATGTTTTGTTTTTAAAAAATAGCAAGGACTTTCTGCAATGTTTAATGACTCTGATGTTCTCTTCGCTAATACTTGTATGTTTTTTTGCAAACAGTATTGCATTACTTAGTATTTCTGATGTAATAGTGGGGTAAAAATCGACAATGTCAAATTGAATAAAAACGCTATGTTGTTTATCTGGTATATTTTCAAACCATTTGATTGCATCAGAGGTATTTTTCCATTGGTTTAAGCTTAATACAGTTCTTATTTTTCATTTATAGTATCAAGGCATTTTTTGCTTATGTGACTAAGTTCACTTTTGGCAGGGTTTATTGTTTTGGAATGAGTCTTTGTGGTCTTTTAGTGTAATAAAAGCTTCAGACTTTGCGATTTTTTTATTCGTTTGCTTAAGTTGAGTGTGCTTGCTTTAGTTTCGAGGTTAAATGAGTTTTTGAGTTTCTGTGGGGCTTTTTTGTACGCTTTTGTGATGTTTTCGTTAAGAAGTTTAGTGTGTTCCTGAGTGGAAATTTGATAAATATAATTTGTTTTGTCTGCGAATAATAAAACTTTCGGGTTACTTTTTATATTTAATGTCTCTTTTTAATTTATTCTGAAATTCGCTGTGTACTTTTTTAAACTTTATAAGGTTTATTAAGTTGAGTAAATCGTTTTCAAAAATTTTAAATTCTTTGCACTGGGGTGGCGTGTTATTCGTTTTGAACCCAAACGTTTCATTTGCTAATGACTGGTTTTCTTTCATTTTATTTAAATAAAAAAATAATGAACGAGTCAACGGATTAATCACGTAAATGCAACAGCAAAATTACATTTTCTGTTGTACCATTATTTATGCTTTGATATTTGATTGTTAGGCAATAATTTTGTTCGTGACTAAAGGGTTAGCGGAATGTGATACAATGTGAATTAGAAAAGGTGGTTAAAAAATAACGAAAACTGAGTAACATTATTTTAGAACGTCTTTTAAGTAAACAACAAGCAATTTGTTCTCGGACAGTCATCCGAAATGTGTGATAATAACATACAAAGAGCTACCTAAGAGACGTTACATATTTTATTTTAAAATATTTTTAAACATTCTTTCAACTTAAGTATTTGGAATATTTATTAAAATGCTAAAATGAGATGAATATATTTTTTTATAAAAATAGTTTTTAATGCAAGAATTTTAGGAATAAATACTTTTAACAGGATTATAAATATTTTAATTAATTTATAGACGAAAAACGTAAGAAAATAACATACAAAGAGCTACCTAAGAGACATTACATATTTCATTTTAAAATATTTTTAAACATTCTTTCAACTTAAGTATTTGGAATATTTAATAAAATGCTAAAATGAGATGAATATATTTTTTTATAAAAATAGTTTTTAATGCAAGAATTTTAGGAAAAAAATACTTTTAACAGGATTATAAATATTTTAATTAATTTATAGACGAAAAACGTAAGAATCAGTATGTGTAATGTAACGGATCCATTGTTTAGGCTGCTGGATACTATGGCATTGTACCCTCAACGATTTTATTTGTAACTTGGAACATACATAAGAAGGTATTTCAAAATATAATGACACTGGCCCTATTTCTTTTTGATTTGCAAGTGTAACAGACGGCATCAAAAATTTTATGTAACAAAGTTTTTCTCCTCCACCAGGAATACGTTTTATATTCCATTTAACAAAACCTTCTTTTGAATCATATTCTATTATATCACTGGATTCGTGTAAAACTCTAGAAGTTGATTTGGGTACATTTACACAGACCGTAATACTCGTTGCACCGTGCGTAGCCGCAATGTCACACACAAGTTTTAAACGAAGTCTTATTTCTGAATTGTTAATTACTTCCATAAAAGGATGCAACTTTAACGGTCGGTTCGAGTTACTGTATATGTGGTAATCCAAAACTGTCAATTCACCTCTAAAAGATTTAAATGATATTTGACGATTTTGCTCAAACAACTCTGTGTTCACCGACTCATGAAACGTATATTCGTCTATTACCAAAGAATTCGAAACAAAATCAGTCATATTACAAAACACAACATTTTCACTTAAAATAATTGATATATCAGCTGAACCAGATATAAAGCTTTTGATATTTATACAGCCGTTAATCTCAGAACGAATTACGCTTCCGGTAGGAGAAATTAAAACTACCAGTTTTTCCAGGACGTCCAAAAATATCTCATTTTTTGAGTCAGAGCGATTTAATTCTAATACTGAGCGGTTTGCAGACGAATTTGGAATATGACGCCTTTCACCGCCGAAAAGACCAGAGCCAATTAGTTCGGTCCGCTTATTGAAACACAGCGGTTGGTTAAAAATGAAATTGTGCAAAAGATCTGTTGAAGTATTTTGCGGAAAACCAAAATCAAGAATTTCGTCAAGCAACTCGTATATAAGCGCAAAATTTGATTGAATTGAAAGCTCGCTCAGCTCACCACAATACTCTTTACATAAATTTACTAATTTGTTTAAAAATTCAAGAGCAAAGACCGGCGCAATGTTGTCTGTAGTCACGCACACAAAATACAAACCAGATCTTTGAATGTAAATAAAATGCTTTTCTTCGATGTTAATGAAAGGAGAATGGGAACGACTGTTAGATTTAACATTCTTGTAAAATATTTCAGGTGATTCTCGTGTAAGTTCTCCTCGAAAATCTCGAAATGCAATTGTATCGCCACGTGCAGACATAATAAACAACTGTGAAAACATTGCTGATAAAAAAAAATCATAATACAGATGAATTACATAAAAAAAACTGAATTGCAATAAAATTTTATACCAATCATACAATATGAAAACAATTTTAATTACTTCAAAAATATATATAGAGAGACAATAAAAATCTGGGATACTCAGAACGCTTCTTTTTTTGTCAAAGAATTTAATCTGTCAAGTACATTTGCTGTAGCTTCACAAACCAATTGAAATTTTTTTTCTTCGCCATAAATACCAGCCTCGTGTTGATGGCTTGTTGTCGCGTTGCTAAGATAAGATATCTGCTCACTTAACTTCTTTTCAACAGCTTCTAATCCTGACAAAAAATATTCAAATGACAAATATTTTATTTAATTATAATAAATTTTACAAAATTTTATGTTAATATTTTGAATTTTATTTGATTTTTATAGGATTGAATACTTATAGATTTTATTTTAACAAACCTTTTAAGGTCTAATTATAAGGTATATGTTAGACTTTTATCATCTCCATGTTTACCTTTTAAAAATTCAGTGGTTCTGGAAATAATGTAATCTTCAGAAGGTTGTTCTTTTGACAACTCTAACAAAGACTGTCCAGCTGATTCAATCACTGCTACCAAATCTCGTTCAATCTCCTCAAGTTGCTGGAGTCGATTACGAGATGTTGAAAAGGACATGAAATATGTTGTAACCAGTAAATAAGTTTTCTTTGCTTCTGAAACTAAAAACTATTGAAGTTTTTTAAAATCTAAGTAAATTCTCATAATCTAGAAATTAATTTCTTAGAAAAGATCTATAGATTTATTTCTCAAAAAAAAAATCAATCATCAAAACAACTTATTAGTGAAAATAAGAGTAACAATTCAATAGAGAAATTAGCAATAAAATTTAAGTCTTCAGGGGAAAAAAAAAGTGCTTGCTATTTTAAAATATTACAAATATTTACTAGAACCATATCTTTTAAAAATATGAAAACAACAAAAAGTTTTTAGGATAAGATTATAATAAAAAAGTACAATTAAAAAAATATATTACATTTTGGTGTAAATTTTACACACACAAAAAAGTCAACGTCTATATATTTTTTATTTGATGTAAATTCTTAACTACACCTATCAAAAAAGGTTATAATCCGCCTATTTAACTACATTATATTCTGCAAAACTATAGTGAAATTAGCTATCTGAATCATCTGAGCTGTCTTGAAACACCTCGTCAGCAAGATCTGGAAGTGGGAAGCGGAGAATAGCAGCAACTCCTGACAAATTAGCTAACTCTAAAAAAATATTTTTAATTTGAGATATGATTTTAACCAATACAAATTAAAATAAATGTCAAATAAATAAACAAGCAAAAACAGTTGATAAACATTTATTGAATATATCAGTTTATAAAAATTAAAATATTTAAGCTATAAAAATTGCTTTCCAAAATTTAGCTTTATAATAACGATCTTTATAACATTTTGTATAATTATATTTATTACTGTCTTTTTATTACATCCCTTTTAATTCTTAACAATCGTAATAATATTTTAACTGCCTTGTTAGTGATAATTGGGTTGTATCTAGTTCAAGTCCAATTATATAATATAAGATAATATCAGTAATATAATATTACTAAAACTCTATTTATACAATGATAAAAGAAAAAATACATATATTGAACAGCAATGACAGTGACAATATTGTATTAAAATCACAACAGTCTTATAAATTTTCATGCAATTCTATTTGAGGAATAGAATTACAAGAAGAAATTTATTGAAAAGAACTACAAGACAAAAAAGAATATTCAATGTCCTTGAATATAATTATATACATCCCTTGATAATTTAACTCCATAAAACATATTTAATCAAGCCCTTTGAGTGTTATTAAGCCTTTTTTATTTAATTTCTAGTTTAATTTTTTCAATTAATGAATTCACTCCTAATAGGCTAAAAGCTGAAATTTAAGTTAACAGAAAATAAGAAGAACTAGAGAAAAAAGTTGACAGAAGACTTAAAAAACTGTAATTAGTACAATTCAGGAAAACATAATGATGGCATAGAATTCCAAAACAAGGATGTTTGAGAAAAAATTGGAAAAAAATTTTTTTTTTTAAGCATAAATGAAAAGTTACAGTAAAATGCAACTTTGCTAAACGAGTCTGTTTGAAAAAGCTCACTTTGGTGAAAACAGCTTGTTTAAGCAGCAAGCTTAAACTTGAAATGTTTTAAAATCAAAAATTATATTTTAAGGTTCATGGTTTACTCTTCTTTTTTGTGATTTTTTTTTTTCTATTTTGAAAAGTTAAAAAAATTGCACTGATATTAACTCCAAGGTAGAGAGCGAGTATGTCTATGAAAGAAGATTAAGGCTCAAATCAAGTTATTGCAAATTGCAATATCTGATAATGCTTGCAGTCTTTAAATTTTTAGCTTTTTAAAACCTGTAAAACTTTTACTAAACACTAAAGGTGTTTAGTAATGTAAAAGATTTTTTAAATCTATAAATAAAAATATAAAAATATTTATATTTTTCCAAATTACTTATAGTGTTATCTTTAGAGTTAGTTGTTATCTTGCTTCACGTTAATTCATTGAAATTTTTTTTATTTGATAACATTTTATTCAAAAAGAAAAAAAAATGAACTTTTGTAGATTAAAATATAAAAAATTATGAAAATTTTTTTTTACAAAATAAACAATAAATTAAACAGCAATATAAAAATATACTTAAAGTAGAATTTAAAAAATTTGGGAATTTTTTGTTATAAATTATTTTAATTGTTATTTTGTTAAATTTCAGTAATAAATAGTTATTATTATTATTACAAACCAAATACAGTCTGTTTCTAATGTCAGCAATATATTTTAATATTATAATTTTTGCACTATTTTTAAATCCTAATAAATTAAAAAATAAAATTCTTTATAATTACTATTTTTTAAATGCTAATAAATAAATAAACATTTACAGTTTTAACTTGAAGAAAAATAAGCTTGACAAATTAAGCAGGATCAACTACATTTACAACACTTTGGCTTCATGAAACAAACCAACTTAAATATTACAACAGTATTCCATACAAGGACGAATAAGAGATTTATAGAGGTTAGGGCGGTCCATGATACAATGATAAAAAATTAACATTATCAGAATGCTGCTCCACAAGGTTCTCTTCATTCCATTTGGAAATAGGAATGTTTAGGACAAATTTTGGTTAATTTGGAACATTTAGAGGTAGCAACCAAAAGAACAATTTTTATTTTAAGTTTGTGACAGGGTTCTACATAAAAACTGATTAAAATTGTGTATAGCATGTACAATTTTATTCATGTATTATTTTATTAATCTATTGGTCTTAAGTAAGCGGTGTATGAACTAAGACCAATAATTTTTAGGAATTAAGTACGTAGTTGATTTTTGTCAATTGGCGATTATTAGACCATTGATGAATTTATAAACAGTACTAATATTTGAGTTAAATAATTTAAAGCTGTTTTAATGAATAACAGTACTTTACAAAATTTCTTTGATAATTTTTTTATATCATAGATAACAATGACGCAGCCTATGACCAGAAGTTCACCACAAGTTTGGCTGATTGGCAAGTGTGAAGAGGAAATTCTTGGTTCTGGATTGCCGACAAACGGTGCAGTCTTGAAAAATTTTATGTTCCACCACATTGAAAATGGACTAATGATTGCTAGAAGTTCAAAACTGGCTATGGATGCGACTTTAAAAATTTGGGCGAAGGCTAGGATTCCTGCACAACGTATTGACTCTGGAGTGCGGAAACTTTGCAAATTATACGATAAATACTGTTTGTTGAAGAAACATCAAATAACGCAGAAAGATGGTTGCTGGTTCAATGAGGAACAGTTTAAAGCTGGTCTTGAAGAACTGTTTGATATCTCCTGCAAGGATGCCATGCAATTCGTGACCAATGAAGAGGACAAGCAGTTCTTACAAATGCAACGAGAAGATCCCTCAAGTGCCAGCATGGCTGGAATTGACCAGTCATTAGCTGACAAAGAGTCCTGTAAAAGAAGCAGAATTTCACTAAAAGCTGCTAAATTGGAGAAAGTTCTATCACAGCAGACTGCAGTCCCATTTACATCTCTTGTTCAACTTGATTCAGACAGCTCCTCCTTGCCTTCTTCTGATTCTGATGATAATTTTGTCATCCCATCAACATCAACCAATTCTACACCAAACAGCCAACACAGATTATCAGTTACTACTTCATTGGGATGGAATATTGCTTCCAGACATTACCAGCAACAGCAAAGAACTTGTAGATCAAATAGCCATTCTTGTTTCAGGGAATGAAAAGGAGCAACTGCTTGCTGTCCCAAAGATTGGACGTGGCACAGGTGAAGAACAGTGTAATGCCTGCTTACGTACATTAGAAGACTGGAACCTCAAACCATTGATTCAAGGATTAGTCTTCGATTTAATGGCTTCTAACACAGGATTGAACATCGGTGCCTACACTCTACTTGAAAGAGCTCTGGAAAAGGAACTTGTATGGATTGCTTGTTGCCATCACAAGTTTGAGGTCGTGCTCGCCAATGTGTTATCTGCTGTTTATGGACCATCCAGTGGACCTGAAATAGGCCTGTTTAAACGATTTCAAACTATGTGGCCATTCATCAACAAGGACATTTTTAAGTCTGCACCTGACATCCTCTTTGAAGGTATGCCCATTGGTCTTTGTGCAGATATGATATCATTTTTCAGGGACACGATACATGCAGAACTTCCCCATGATGACTACAAGGAGCTACTACAGTTATGTTATGTTTTCCTTGGGGGCAAAGGCACATTTAGTTTTCGTGCACCCGGAGCAATGCACCATGCCAGATGGATGGCTAAAGCCATCTATTCTATCAAGATTTTTCTAGTTAAAGATCAGGTCAAACTTACTGCAATAGAGATAGCTGGAATCAAGTCCATTGCACTTTTTGTATCACTGGTCTATGCCCACTATTGGCATGAAGCTCCTCTTGCATCAAGAGCTCCTTTCAATGATACGAATCTCCTAATTTTACTACACAAGTACCCAAATATCAAAGTCAGAGAGTCTGCTATCAAAGCACTTGGTCGGCACTTGTGGTATTTTTTGGAGACACTTGTTGCTCTCGCTCTCTTTGATGAACGTGTTGATAATGATACTAAAGCTTCTATAGTTGTCAACTTTTTTCTGCCACCAAATGCAAATGCACGCAAACGTCAAGATGTCAAAGATTTTGACTATCATGCACCAATGCGGACATACATCACTAGTCGTTCTTTGAATATCTTCAATCTTCTAGCAATAAATGGAAAGGAAGAAGCAAGAACCTTCTTGTCAAAGCATCCGACTAACTGGGCTTCTGACACAACCTTCCAATCAATGCTAGGTAGTGTAAAAGAAAAGAGGGGTTGCACTCATTCAATCTTTTAACTCTTCCTTGACAAAGGATGAAACTCAAAAGCAGTATCTGTTGCAACTAGTGTCCAGCCATAGGAAAGAGTTTCCTCTTCCGACGAAAGCGGCTCTTATGTTTCACTAAGAACACTTCTAGACTTTTAAGAAACTGTTGTTTAATATTCTTTCATGATTATATTATAAGCTAAAGCTTGTTTTTAAAGTTTGTTTAGTCTTAAGAAACATTAAAGTATAATAGAACAACAATTTACATAATCAGAAATCAATAAGTAAAATTTCATGAATTTTCAATATTGAATTCAAAAAGTCTTATAAAGTTGCTACTTCTAAATAATACAAAATTTTATTCAAATTTTGGAAATTAATCAGTAATAGCATATGGAATAAGGATAGCCTTGTGGAGGATTGCATTTTTAAACTTTATATTTTTGGACAGCTCTAATAAAGGTAGAAAATAAAATCAGAAGCTAGAAAATACAAGTACGATAAAAAGATGGATATATGGTTTTCCTGAGGTCAGTAGTGAAAGATAACCAAAAAAATTTAAAATAGAAGACTCAGTAAGAATGTGCCGTTCACCAATATAGATATATAAACAACACTACTATAACTCTTAGCATTAAACAACTGGGTTTTGTTTACTGTTTGTTTCATAAGCAAAAAGAGCCACTATAGAGCTAAGATTATTTGAATATAGTTGAAGACCAAGAATAAAACCTTGTAAGTGTTTAAAAGCATAGACCTTCGAGGACAACTTTGATAATAGTATTAGAAAGAATGTCAGTCTTGACATATTGAAGGCTTTCAATAAAGTCTGGCATGTTTGTCTTTTCCATAAACTTATATCATATGGTTTGATTGGAAAAGTTTTAATGATTAATAAATTCTTCCTTTCTAATACTATTATCAAAGTTTTCCTCGAAGGTCTATGCTTTTAAACACTTACAAGGTTTTATTCTTGGTCTTCAACTATATTCAAATAATCTTATATAATCTGACTTGTTAACTGATAACAAATAATCAATCTTAAATAACAATAAACAAACAAATAATAAACAAACAAATTATTTGACTTGTTTTTAACTGTTATAACAGAAAGGTTTTATTGAGGCTATTATTCTTGAATAATAGTCTTAGTCTCAATAAAACCTTTCTGTTATAACAGTTAACAAGTCAAATTTAGAATGAGAAGATCAAAATTCATATTGAATGCCATAAAGTTATTAGATTCAAGGTGAGAAATTTATTTATGAAAGACTTTAAGATCTTGCTAATAACAGAGAATAATAGCTAGAAGTGTCAGAGTGTTCTATTGAAAACACAAATATCACTTCCCAGCAAGAAAACAAGATTCAGTTAAGCACTTATTAAATAGATTAGAGAGAATTGAAGAAAGTTCTAGAGAACACTTTTGTAAGAATATGAAAAGAATGTTATCTAGAGCACAAGCAGTAGATGATTCTAAGGAAGAAATAATTTTAGCAACAGAAGCCACAGTGATTTGGATATCTAAAAATGTATTACTCTATTTCTTTGAAATGACAGTAAGACAGCCATATTTGAAATGTAGCCATATTTGAAATGTAACTATTAGAATCAAGATCGGAATTAAATATAGTAGAGAGGAATTAGAATAGTAGAAAAAAGAGTGAAAAGGTTCTTGAGAATGAAAAAATTATAACAATTAGAAATAGAAGCTACACAAGAAGGTGAAATCCATGGGGTAAAATGAGGTTTGCCTTAAAACTGACAAAGAATAAAAACTTCCATGTCTGCCTAGATCCACAAGATTATGTCCAAGAGATAGAAGATTAGGAGAGATCATAGCATGGTCTCAAACACCTAAAGGAGAACACAGAATAACTGAATACAGGCTAGGGTCAGAGAATTAGAGTTATCTGAAAAATGAGTCACAAAGTCAGCTGAATAAGAGATTGAGATAGAAATAAAAATTTTAGTTTATTTTAGAGATAGAAATACAAATTTTCAGCAGTGGTGCTGGAGCCAAGCCATTCAGTGTAATTGGCGCTAAATTCACCAACAATAACAATATTGACTGATGGATAGAAAGGATTTTGTTGATTTGATTAGAAATAACTTTAAAAAAAAGCAGTCTTGAGTCTCTGAAATCTTGAGAAAAAAGGAGAAAGATAAAGAAACAGAGAAAGATTAAGTAAAGAGGTACTAAATAAAAGGACATAAAAGAATGGTCAGAGGATTCAAACCTGATTTCACAACAAATAGGTAAATAGATGGGTAAGTATACGTTCAGACCATACGATAATAGCCATCAAGGGCATCACCACTGAGATAAGAAGATGAAACAACAGAATTTCTCAAAGTGCAAGTAAGTCTCTTGAATATTGCAGGAGGTAAAAGTCAACAAAAAATGTATTGAAACAATTAAGTGGTAGAGATGGTTTTTATGTCTAATATTTTTAGTACTTGTGGAGATAATCTTTTTATCTCTGTGCATTTTCTACATTCTCTAATTGCACAAATACATTTTAAATCAAGCTTTACTCTATTCCATGGTTTCGCTCTCTTTTTCTGGTCGTAGCTATTTTGTCACATTTTTCACAAGAACAAATTTTTCTTGAACTTATTTTTTGAATCTAAAGGCTGCACTCTTCCTCTTCGGTGAAATAGAGGGCCAGAGTCTTTGTACACGAAATTCAGATTGTCTTGTTCTAGCTTCTGTTTCTTTTTTCAAGGTGTGATACAATGGCATATCCTGCTGGAACACCACTTTCGTCTTTGGAGAGTATGTAGACTTTCATTCAGGATGTCTATGTAGATGCCAGAATCAATTTTCAGTCCGGACTTGATAAAAACTAGAGGCATTTTTTTACCATAACAACATAAATAAAAACAATTACCAATGCTGGATGCTTTGTTTGAAACTTAAACTTGACCTCATAAGGAGTTTATTCAAATGCCTAGGTTGATATGTAGCGGTCTGTTCCATTGAGTCGATTGTAAAAATTTTCTTACATTTTTCTATTTTACTTTTGGCTTTTAAGTGTCTGCAATCAGGCGCCTCTTCACCCTGGTTCTTGACTTGGCCTCACTACCTTTTGAACCATTTTTTTAAATTACAGACAACTCCTTTACAATCTTCTTCATTGATCAGACCGGATTCCTTTGGTTTCGTCCTATGACAGCCTTGACAAGATTTTTGTTCTTGACCATTTTTTTTCTTACAGCAAACTTAAACTCGACCTGTCCAAACTTGTTAAAACGATTAATCGCATCATAAACTGTGCTTTTGGCCATGCCCATCTGCACCATGATCTCCTAGGGCAAGACACCATTCCCTCACAGCTTGATTATTGAGTAATTCTGGTTTGATCAATGATTCACAGAACTTTGAAGCTAAAATAAGAAAATGGACCATAGATGAATAAATTCAATTTTTTTGCACTGAAGTTAGTCTGGAATGTAGCGCTGAATACTGTGTGTGTATGCGCGTGCGCGCGTGCGTATATATATGTATATATATTGTTTATATTGTAACAATTTCAATTATTTTTATTAAATAACTATTATTATTATTATTATTATATTCTATAGTAACAACAACCAATTAAATTGAAAGAAACTCACGCTCTCCAGATATATGTAAACTTGAAAATATTCTATAAAATTAAAAACATTTTACAAATTTTTTATTTTCAAATATTTTATAAATGTCTTAAAAGTAGACAAAAAGTGCATACTTTACTTCGCCATTATTGTTTGTCACATTTTCTACTAATTGTACATATCGTTTGCGTGTGGTTAAGTCATGCGACCTAGAAATATTAATATATTAAGATATTTTTTTAGTTTTACTCAAAACAAAAGTTTATAGTTTAAAAACAATTGTAAAACCTAAACAATGCATCATTAACCAATAATGTTTCAATTGCTGCCATATCGTTTGCTTTCTCCACATGATCAATACTATATTGATAATAATATATAGCATATATTAAAGACTATTTTATTTACAAGATAAAAATGAATTAAAAAATTCTACAGGACTCAAATTGATGTAAAAAATCTTACCATTAATATTTTAATTTTTTTCTTTTATACATAATGCGGAGAGGTTAAAATATGTACAAAAAAGTAAACAATTAAATTTAATGCACTTGTTTTGCTGTTTTAAAATAAAACAGTATAAAGCCATTAACTAGTATTATGGTTGCAGCAATCAGTAATTATATAAATCTTTGTTTTCTATAATTACTGATGCTTTCATTCTTTTAATTTCCATTTCTATCATAAATTCTTTTTTTTATATTTTTTTACAAATATATTATTCAATATAAATATATTCAGTAATTCTTATAAACAACTAAAATATAATATATTCCCAGATGCTTATGATTGATAAGACTGGGACTTAAAATGACTGAGACTAAAATCTTAAAACAACTAAAATTATAGCTATTTTCTCTTAAAATAAATTTTTTCATTAAAATTAACCGAAGAGAAAGTTTATATTAAATACGTTTTCACAAGTGAAAACTAAAAACCTAATGCAATGTCACATCAAACATTTGAATAAATTATTAATAAAATGACAAAAAAAATTTTCTAACTTTTTTTTAATTTTAAAATTTAACTTAAGATGGTTTATAACCTGTCAAATCAGTTATCTAACAGTGATATTTGGTTATCATTTTGTTTACAAACCAGCAGTAGAAAATGATGATCAAAATATTAAAAATAATAACTTTAAAGAAAAACATAAAAGTTTTTACCCATAAAAAGCTCTAGCAGGTTCATTTGATAACATTAAATGAAATGCTTCAAGCGTCTTAACTTCACTAGCAGCCTAAGAAATTATCAAGTTGAATACAAAAGAACTTTTTAACAACAAATGTGTTAAAAACTAAACTATAAATAATTAGTATTTTACCTTGGTATTACTTAGTTTTGAAGAAATCGAAGGATCAGCTAATACTTCTAAACATAAGGTTCAAACATTTGTTAAAAAAAACAACAAAAAAACAAAACATAAACTTCTTTGTATTGTATTAATTTCAAACATAAATGCATTTTGAAATTTTTTCTGTTATTTGTAAAAAAAATCAAAATACAAATACAAAAAAAACAACAAAGAAATAAAAAATAAAAAAATAATTTTTTATCAACAGCCTGTTTCTACAGCTCTTCAGGATGAACCCTGAAAACTCACCCTGAAATGTTCAAATTGTGAAATGAACAATAAAAAAAGTGGAATTTTTTTGAAACATCGATTAGTAGTTTTTAAAATCTTAAGCAATTTAAAACTTTTAATTTCTCTTTAAGATGTGAAGCCATTAGCAGTGATACCCATTTGGTTATTATCAGTAAAAAATCAGCAGTAGAACTAGATGATCAAAAACATGATCATCTAGTCTTATCTTCAGATCAAAATTTTAACTCTAGAGTTTTGAAAAAGAGTTATCAAAGAGTGACAGCTATCATTTTGCCAGCTATCATTTTTTAAAATTTTTTTTTTAATCTACACTTTAAATAAAATCATACTTAAGAAATTTATATATAATGAAATATATCTAATAAAAAAGACAAAAACATGGTCTAATTTTCCTTAAACTTTTATTTATTTATTTATTTATCTATTTATACATATATATATCTATATATATAAAAATATATATATATATATATATATATATAAATATATATATATAAATATGTATATTTATTTTTATACATATATATATATATATATATATAGATATATATATATATATATATATATATATATATATATAAATTAGTAAAAACACTTATCTAATTTTTGATTACTTCAACACTGTGTTTCACCATCAGTAGGTTCTTCAGGAAGATTCTTACTGATGAACCTACTAATGGCGAAACATAGTGTTGAAGTAATCAAAAATTAGATAAGTGTTTTTACTAATTTATTATTGCTCTGTTCTTTTAAAATATTGAGCACTCTATTTGTAGAATACACTAACATAATTTATAATTTATACATATATTTTTATCCAGTATTTCTTTATTATATAGAACACATTTAGGGGGTGTCAGGAGACATTTTCAAAAAAAGTTGCACCACCCTAATACATACATATATATAAATATATATATAAAAAAAAATATATATATATATATATATATATATATATATATATATATATATATATATATATATATATATATATATATATATTCAACATCTTCACTTCCAACAAGGCTGCAAGCACCTCTTCAAGTCCGAGAAGGCCACTAAAGTTGAGGAGGCTACTTAATTGTGGTCAACCTTTTTTTAACTCTTTAACTCTATAACATAAACCTTGACAAACAGGGCTGCTGTGTGGAGTACTAAGTTGAGCACAGTACTACAAGGGACATGGTGGGGGATTAAACTGTGAACTTTGCGCTTATGAAGCGAGCATTCTTCCACGACACCACTACCATGTTTTGCCTTACTGGTTTCAGAAGACTGTCAATTATTGGGCAAAAAATTTTTAACTTTTGCATTAAATCACAAGTAAGATTAATCAATACTTGAGCTATTAAATGCAACAAATTAAATATAAAACAAGACATATTTTTTCGCCAATATTAAGTATTCATCAATATTTAATCAATCAATTTTAAAGGGTATAGAAAGTTTATGGATTAATTTAATCTTTCACTATAAAGACTTTTGGTGACACCAAATATAACAATAAAATGTATCGCAAATTTTATTGTCTTTAACTTTAGTGCTATAAAACAACATTAAATACTGCAAAGACATTTTATCATTAAAAGGAGCTTGTGTATAACAATTTTGTTATATTGTTTTATTGCAGTTTTTTTACATATATATATGTTTTATGTTGTATAACATATACAACATAAAACACATTTAAAATAAAATGAAGTAAATAAATTGTTCATTGAATTGTTCAAATTAATAAATTAAAATATTATTGGTATAATTAGGGTTGCCATGTCTGGCTTTTACGGAGGAGAATACATAGTAAAACCTGTAAAATTAATTTTTTTTCCTGTTTTCTTTTTCGTTAAAAACCGGACATCTGAAAACACTAGTAATAATTAAACTTCATAATTGCACAAAAACAGACCATCTACAGACCATACGAGTAAAAGCAAAGCAAAAAAACTTTAGATACCACATGTTTTTCTAACTTTTTGCTTCTTAATCTAGCATACAAATTTAAGCATAATTAACTTTTTCATTCAAATGGTTTTAAAGTTGATGTTTTCATTCATTTTTTTTGTTTAAATTGTTTTGTAATGAAAAAGTGAAAAAGTTTGGTTTAATAAGTCAAATTATATTTCCATATGTTTAAGTATATGCTTAAATTATTTTTTTGGAAAACTTTATTTCAAACATTTTTTTTTTTAATTTAAATTTTTTGGTTTAATGTTTGCAATAATCACTGGTTTAATGCAATAAAATAGTTTTACTTTTAAACCTATTTCAAAAAACAAAAAATGATACCTTTACAAAAAATATCTTACGCTTTAAAAACGTTTACGATTTAAATAAAACTTTCTTACTCACTTGCATTATCCTGTTACTGTATCTGTTACTGTATGTTTGATTTTCAGAAACGATCTTCGCTATATCACTGGTTATTACAAACGTTGCTTCAGTTATATTCAATTAAATTTATATCTATTGCAAGCAACCGTTAAAAATTCTTAAAAATCTGTTTAACTTTTTTTTTAAATTTCAAATTTAATCACTATATATGAACGTAGTAGTAGTATTAATGCTCATTTGGTACATGCTTGCACGAAACCGCGGCAGCCATTGAATCAAAGATAATAGCAAGAAAGAGTCTCTCAACACTTTTTTATAAGAAAGTTTGAACAAAAGTCTATGCAAATATCATATAAATTTTAGGATACAGAAAAAGTAAAGTATCTTAAAGGTTTACAATTTACTTTTCAAGTTTTCTACAAATAAGTTTAGTTCTCTTAAAGAAATGAGAAGATTCTTAAAGAATGTAATATGTATATATACTTAGAATACAATAAATATAAATACAAAAAAACTATAAAATTAATTATAAAATTGTTTTACATTGCATTTTAAAAAACAAAATTTTTTAAAAAAAAAAGCAAACTGATGATTTAAACTAGCCACATGGCGACCAGTAAGGGAGTTTAAAAAGTATGTTTTTATTAAGAACATATTTAAAAATTCTAATTTTATATTTAAAAGAAATAATTTTATTAAATTTATTTTATTTAAAAATAAGAAACTATCAAAATTACCTAATATAAAAGTAATAAAGGAAATTTAGAGTTTTACAACAACTTTACCATGACCCTGTTAAACATTCTAAACCGAGTGCGCAACAATGACAGAATTTAGAAAACCATCAAAATAGTATTATAATCCGTATAGTAATGGAAGAGTCAACTCCGATACCTTTAACGTATAATGCACGAGGCACTGTAGATGAGCACGCGGTAAGTATTTGAATTTCTTATTTAACTTTCATAAATCTCAGAAATATCTTTAAATCTCTCTATTATCATATCATTATCATAAATAATATAACTATTGAATATACTTTTATTTATAAATAGTATGTATATTTTGTAACTTTTTAATCTATTTTTAAAGTTACTAGAGTTTAATTTTTTAATGTTTTAGTTAATAAAGCAGGTTCTGTTTTGTAGGGTATGTATTGAAACTGACAAACTCTTAATTTTATAGAAGTGGAAGATGACCTTGTTTTAGAAATAAGTTGTTTTAGAAAAAAAAATTTTATTTTAGAAAAAATTTTTTAGAAATTTTTTTTTTATTTTAGAAATTTTAGAAATAATTTTTTTATTGTTTCTGTTTTTATTAGATATTCGATCATGTTTTACATAAATCAATTATTCAGTACAGTATTTTTTTCTGGTGGTGACATTCAGGTTAGGTTTTATAAAGTTAAATTTACTTTTAAAGAATCTTTCTAACTTTTAAAGTTAAAGTTAGAAAGATTCTTTAAGTTAAAGAAGTTAGAGGGGGTAGTGGAAAATACTTAACTACATCTACAAATAGAAGAGATATTCGAATGTTTTTAGTTTAATATGTATATTTTTATTGATCTATTTTTTAAATTTTGTTTTTAAATTAATAAATTTGTTAAAAAATACCAACTTTTTTTTTCTTTCAATATTAATTTAAATTAATATTAAGTTATGTTTATAAATAAAATTTGTTGAAAATTTATACATTTTGTTTTTACACTAAACACCATTAAAATTCAAGTCAGCAGAACATGCAAAATATTAAAATGTTTTAAGAGCTGCTGAAACAGTGTTTATGATTCTCTGTGTCAAAAAATTATATTGTCATCTAAGATTTTGCGAATACTTTAAACTGCAGTTAATAATCATCAACTGAAAAATCAAATCATTTGAACCTTGCTGAATGAGTAGATGAGGAACAGACATACATTCTTCAGGCTGGTATTCAGTATCAGATGAAGGATTTTCTTGTTCTGATTCCTCTTTTTCTGAAGGTGCTACAATTTGCTTGTCTATGGGTGGCATAGGAACTGGCAACTGGAAACTATGTGGAACTGGTTTTATAGTAGATGCTACAGTGGGATAATCTGTTTTGTTTCTTGTTTTAAAGCTCAGTCCAGTAATTTTGCTCATGCAAAAATAGCAGTCATTCACATGATTTTGTTCTTTACGCCATACCATAGACAGTCGTGGGCAGGAAAGGTGTGTGATTGCACTCAGATTATGACCACACAAGTAATTGTTTTTTTTTGAAAGCTTGACCACAGCTTTTTAGATAATTAAAAACACGCTGACAGGAAAAAAATCATAAACAGGCTAAACTATATAAAAAGGAAATAAATCTTAATGAAAGTGAAATTTAAAAAACAATTAAAACCTATAGTTCTAAAAAAAATCAACTAATATAAATCTGAAAAACTAAAACTCAAATAGAAAATTATTTTTAATTGTATTTTGCAATTATGTTAAGGTTGAATAACTCATTGCGTTGGTTTGAAGAGTTTCTGATTTTTTTATAGTGGGAGAATAGCAATTAAATCTTTTTCTTTTTCTTTTTAAATGTCTAAATAAAAATATTTATTTGATAATTTTTTATTTATTCATGTATTTTTATGTATCATTCAAAAAAAGAATACATAAACAAATAAAAAAACAATTTTGTAAATAACTTTAATTAAACATTAAAAAAAAAATATAAAAGAATTTTTTTAAATTGCTCTGATACAAAAAATTTCAGTTAATAACCTTTTCAAACCAATGAGATGAACAATAAAACTTTCTTAATGTTTTTAATGTTTTTATAATATTAGGCAAACTCTTTTAAATAAAAAAAGCTTACATCTAATTATTGTTTGATAAAAAAATAAATTTATTTAAATTATCAAAAAGTATATTTCAAAAAAGTTTAATGAAATGCATTCATTGTTGTTGTTGTTTATAAAATTAAGAATACAAATTGTTTAAAAAAAAAAAAAAAATTCATCACTAAAACAAACTTTTGAAATAAACTTATAAAATGACTTTTGAAATAAATAAAAGTTTTATTTAATATTCTATGATAATTTTTTTTAATAACGTTTTAAAACTTTATTTAAAAGTGTAAAAAAATTTTGTTAGAAAGTTTACATAGTATAACAAAAAAATAATAACTTTGTTATGTTTTCGACTATTAAATTTATAGATTCATCAAAAAGTTTATTAAAAAAATCGTTTTCGTTGTTGCTTATAAAATTAATTGTTCAAATTGTTTTAAAAACATTTATACTCATCGTAAAAAATATACGTTTTAATCTTTCGATAATTTTATAATTATTGTCTTTTATAGCATACAATCTTGAAAAGCAATTTCTTGCCTTATTACCTTAAACTTTATTTAGCGCATTTTTTAAATATTTTAAAAAATCTAAAAAGCCGTGTTGTTGCAAAAAATAAGAATAAAAAAAAAGGAAAGTTGTCGCAAAAAAAAATAAGTGGTCAGGAATAGAGTGCGATCACACACCTTTCCTGTCAACGACTGACCATAGGCACACCAAGTGTCAGATGCTTTTTTCCAACCATTAAACCATGATCCCAGCACCAAAGAACAGTTACTATGGCAAGTAAGCGGGGCCCATTTTTTGTCCTGATCACCAACGGGGCATACAAAATAATGAAAATATGCAGTCTTTATCAAAGGTGTCATTGTTTTGCGATATCCTACAGTAGTAAAAAGGCCACAAATATTTAAGATTATTGAATCCTTCCTTTCCAATTGTAGTATAGTAGTTGTCTTCGATGGATGGCACTCTTCTTCTTATTCTGTAACTTCAGGGGTTCCTCAAGGTTCTATTCTTGGCCCTATACTCTTTTTAATTTACATTAATGATCTTCCAGATATTCTCACATCTAACGTGGCGTTGTTTGCTGATGACACTACCATTTATTCTTGTCGTGATAAGAAGCCAACACTTATTTTGCTCCCGTTTGAGGAGCGCTTTCCGGCTCTTGCAGTTTTGCGCTCGCCCACCGATACCACGGCTGGCGGTTTTTTAAGAGCTCGCCAAAAAATTCCAATGCTAATATGAATTACTAGAGATAATAAACATCACAATTATTCTGTTTAAAAAAATGTATTTAAAAACTTAGAAAAAAGTTTTAAATAGTCTCCTAAAAATTTTGTTAACAAAGTTCAGTAAATTAACAATGCACTAGCCCACAAAATTTTGCAGCATTGTTTCATTTTTTTACATGAAAAACTTGTTGAAAATTTGAAAAATATTTGAAAAACAAAATTAAAAATTGTCTGTGTTTCTAGTGCAATTTATGAAGTATTTCCTTTATATACTGACTGAAAAAAGTTGTGAAATTGTATATCAAAAAATCTTTTTAGTTTTGTTATATTCTTATCTACTTTTTTCCTCGACTCGATCTATTTTGGTAGTGGAAAATGACAAGCAAGAAAACAAAAAGACTAAAATATTTGGTTATATTATTTTTTGACAACAATTTTCTTTTTTTGTTATTATATTTTATATTTCTTATAGTCTTCGATTCTTTACTTCAAGAATTGCTGTTTCATTCTCTAGTTTCTTATAGCTTTATTTTGCCACGAATTCTTTAACAAGTACTATTAAAAATGTGGTCAAGTTGTCTAAAAAAATTACTTTAAACATGAATGTACAAGGCCCGAATGAATGAACTTTTGCCTAATAATGACTAAAATGACATTTATTCCATTAAAATAATGAAAAAGGTCACGCACAAACCACTTTGAAAGGTTATTTATGTTGGCATTTTATGTAATTGTATTAACAATATATATATATATATATATATATATATATATATATATATATATATATATATATATATATATATATATATATATACATATATATATATATTAGGGTGGTGCTAAAAACAACTTATTTTAAAAATGTCAGCTGACAACCCCTAAATGTGTTTTATATAATAAAATAATACTGGATTTAAAAATTTTTTGAATAAAAAATATTTTTACGGGTGCCACAAGGCCCTTATACATCAAACAGGTTCCTAATATTACAAAAAAAAAAGTTTTTCAAAAGTATGTCATGTTGGGTCTCAAAAGAAGCTAAACTTTATAAAAATTTCAAAAATAACAATTATTTTTGAAAAAAAATTGTTATTTTATAGTTTATTGCAAAAAAATGACCTTTTAAACTAAAAATGAAAAAAGTTTATTTTTTTTAATTATAATTTCAAAAAGATCTTAAATAATAGTTTTTTTATAAAATAATTGTTATTTTTAGAATTTTTATAAAATTTTGCTTCTTTTGAGACCCAACATGATATACTTTTGAAAAACTTTTTTTTAATAATATTAGGAACCTGTTTGATGTATAAGGGCCTTGTGGCACCCGTAAAAATATTTTTTATTCAAAAATTTTTTAAATCCAGTATTATTTTATTATATAAAACACATTTAGGGGTTGTCAGCTGACATTTTTAAAATAAATTGTTTTTACCACCACCCTAATATATATATATATACATATATATATATATATATATATATATATATATATATATATATATATATATATATATATATATATATATATATATATACACACACCTGTAGAGTTCTAAAATTTTCTTCAGCTGTTTTGCTGTCTGCTATAAAATGGTATATAAACAAGTGTTCACATCGGGCAGTTGAGTTTTAATTATCTTAATTTGGTGTCAACATTATTATTGCCTTGTTTTAATTATTGCGCATTCTCTATAGTTTAAGTATAAAGAGATCCTTGTATTATTTGGTAAGTTACAATTAGCTCTTTTGCAAATTATAATTGAGCATATAATATTTTATTAATGTCTGTCTTTTTCATTTTCTATAATCGTTATTTGCTTCTTTTGAAATAAAATATATTAACAATAACAGTTCAATTGAAAACTTAATAACAGTTTCTTTAATTTGTTACGTAATTATTAATGAAGTTAAGGCCTTTCCTATTTCAGTTGCTGAGTAGAAGACAATATGTCGTTCAAGCAGAGTTCTTCTAACACGGAGAAGAACAAGGAAACCTGGACAAAGAACTTAGTCCAGTTTTAAGCTCCATCAAGAAGAGGCAATGTAGCAATTTATGAAGCACCCTCGAGCGAACAGAGTTGCATGCCCCTGAAAAACCATGCTTCAAATTTCTTGAATCTACTGCCAAAGAACAGAGGGAGAGGATTGGTTTAATTGCTGTAGAGCTTAAAGACATATGGAGCAAAACATTGAACTTCCCGCATGTATCTGATCAAGCTATTTGTTCACAACTAACAAAACTTCTGAAAGATTACGAGCGCTGCAGAAAAAAAACAAAACTTTGATTCATTGAATAAACTGTTTGACATGGCCATGATGAAAGGTGAATGGTTGTGCAGAGAGGATGAGAACCTCTACAAACTGCAAATTGAGAGCAAAGGTCACGTTGATTATTCAACTGGCAAACCTGCTAGTGCCAATATCATCCACCTATCCAAGCGAAAGAGGGCAATGAAAGTGACTGTGTCCACACTTATCAGCTTAGCGGTACCTGATTGTTCCGAAAGTAGCACGAACTAATCAGAGAACAGAACAGATAGTCCTTGGGAGGATGACAATGCAGCATCAATGAGCAAAAGGAAGTATAACCCAACAGGCATTGCAAGACGCCTTGTTACATGCTCAAAGATGTCGTCCCACAGAGCAGCAATGGTGTGACGCCAGCTTTCTGGTGAGAACATTGAAATCCCAACCCCATGCCAATCAGCAATCCACAAGGCTATCTACACGAAAGCTGCTCAGCTGAAGAAACACTTGGTGAGCACATTTCATCTGGAGAAGTGGAGCATACACTTTGACGGCAAACACATTGAGGGCTTTGAATATCAGGCCATGGTCCTCAAGAATGAATCTAAAAAAAATAAGTTGACTGCGCTAAAATTGAAAGATGGGAAAGCTCAAACAATCGCAGAAGAACTCCAGGATGTGTTAGAGGAGTTCAACCTGTAGGGATCAGTTGTGATGATCATTGCCAAAGGTCACTCCAAACCTAAGTTCATCAGTTGCCAGCACCATGTGCTAGACCGCTTTCTTCGCGTTGTCATGGATGATGAGCTCCATGGGTCAACTAAATCACCAAACATCGAGTATTTCTTTGTGCAGGATTTGATGAGCAATTATGATAAATTGAAAGCAGCCTTCAGCAATGGTAAAACTGAGATTAAGGAAACAGGCGGCTGGAGAGATGACATGAAGTTTCTCTACCACCTCACTCATGTCTTCCGTCACTTAACTGAAAGGAATGAGATCCCCTTCATGAATTTCAAACAGATTTCAAACATCAGCAATGCACGCTGGAACTCTCGTGCCATTCTAGCCCTTCTTGCGTTTATTGTGATGCCAAAAACCTGGATCAGGTTGCATAAAATCTGTTCATTCACTTCTTACTCATGGGCTGACAATTGGTTCAGCAGTCAATTGTTCTGCGTTGAAGATTTAGAAGAACTATCTAAAGCTCTGAATGACTACCCAAAAGCTCTCAATTGCTTGAAAACGCAGATAACTCTCCAATCAACGTTGCCCAATGCAACCAGTGCTGCGAGCGTGCCATCAAGGACAACCTCCCACTGAGATTCATCGTCTCTAATGACATTATCGTGAATATTTGACTTCCTTGTGCGTTTGATGATCCTATATAATATTGTATGCATGTGACTCTAAAGCTTGTGTTCAATTTTCTATCTGCTTACAGTGACTTCAAAAATTTGGCCAAAAAGCTTATAAATAAAATTCTTAAAATCATTTTGTGCGTGAGGTTTTTTTTATCAAATCGCCTTGAATGTAATATTTTATTTAATCTTAAATGAAAGCTCATCAAATCATGATACAGGGAAACGAGGTTGTATAAAGGTCATCAACCTATTATATATATATATATATATATATATATATATATATATATATATATATATATATATATATATATATATATATATATATATATATATATATATATATATATATATATATATATATATATATATATATATATACACACACTGTAACTGACCAAGCTTATGGCTTTTTCTTTAAGATTTGACCACAGTTGTTTTGATGTTTTAACAATTTAAATGCAATAAAATAATTGTTACATTGCAAGTAACTTTTTATCATTGAACTTTTCTAAAGTTTTTATTTTATGCAAAGGCTTTAAATGAAATAAAAAATTAATTAAAATGATTGTTTAAAATTAACACATTTTGTGTAAATTGATAAAATGTTATGTATAGATTTTATGTAAGCATGTATTTTTATAATAGGTTTAAATGTTTGAAACTATTTTTTCATGTCTTTCTAAAAATCTTTTAAAATGATATTTTTTGAAAGCTTTTTTTTGTTACTTTAAATTATAAGTTCAAAACTTTTCAAGACAAGTTGTTGAGAATGAGTGTAGGAATATTTTATATAAATTATACAAGGATATAAAATAATTTTTTTACTTATATAAGCATGTATTTTGTTGATTAATGTAAAAGTTTTAAAGTATTTTGTAACGTTTTTATCTAACAATTATTCATTACAATTACATTTTTTAAAATCTTTTAATGTTTTAATTTTTAAAAGGTCTTTAACAAACATGGTGAACCATGCGAGCTGCTCCTCTAAACAGCTTCTTATGAGAGCTTTTGGTTTTGGCACTAACTATCTGTTTATTACTTCAAAAAATTGCTTATTAATTGCAAAATATGATTTTATACTTAGTACAAGCATACCTTTTTTGTTAATATTACAAGAATAAATACATAATATGTATCATTTATTGCATCACGAAAAAATTCTTTTGACAAGCGTTTTCTTTTTTGCACTATCTATTTATTTGTTAACAACATTACTTACTTGACAAAGAAATATAAAGGTTTCTACTGCTTATAAAAAACGTTTTATATTTACTTATTTTAATAGATTTCAGGCATTTTAAAAATTATTACAGCAATTAAAAGTTCCACAATAAAAGTGAATAATATATTAAAATAAAAATGTATAAAATGTATAATTTATTACATAAAATAAAAATTATTATGCTATAATTTAAAGTGTAATAATTTTATACTTGATCAGTTAAATAATTTTATTTTTTACCAATATAATTTAGAGTGTAATAATTTTATATTTATCAGTTAGTCCAATCTAATCAAAAACACGTGCATTTTAATCCGCTCCCCATTTTCTTCTTCTTTTTATTTTATTGCAACAGCCGTGCCTTTTAAAAACCATTGCAGTTTATTATACAACTAATTTAAATTTTTTTACAAAAATGACTTTGTACTTTTCATTTTAGTTGCAATGATAATTATACTATTGAGAGAAAAAGTTATACTTTCGGGAGAGCCATAAATTGCTCCCTTAAACTATTTTAGGGAAGTGTGGGCGAGAGCGAGAGTTAAAGCTCTTGTTTTCCAGCGAGGCCTGAATATATTACTTTTAATGAATTTTGGAACCTTATAATCATTTAAATTCAATCAACAAATTATTTAAACATACCTTGAAGTGAATGCTTAAAACCAGAAGAAGAGTGAACCTGTAATACAAAATAATATTAACATATAGAAGAAAAATCAAAAAAACCAAATATTATATTTCAGAGTTAAAAAAGTTAAGGGATAGCAAAGTTAAAAAAGTTCACAGTTCTGTTTAATATATGAATAAATGGTATAAAACAATAAACATACACAAACAAATTTCGCTTTATTTTCAGTGATGATCTTTTGATCTAGTCTAATAGCTTGTGCAAACATATAATCATAAAACTGGTCCTAGTCAAAAAAAAAAAAAATCACATAATATTTATAATATATAAAATTTTAAAGAAATAACATAATTTATAAATAATAGCTGAAAAAAAATGAAAATAAAAAAGCAACCATATATTTAAAAAATATAAAAAATTAGATTACCTTAACAAAGCCAGGACTTGCAATTAAAATGCATTTCAAAACTGAAGAAACATAATAATGTTAAACTAAGATAAGAAGGGAAAAAAACAAAAAAATGAAAGTGAAACTCTTACCATCAAAGTTAAAATGCCGTATAACTGCTTGAATTATTTGATCATAGAATTTAAAGAGACCCTGTTTTCATTTATAAAAATAAATTAAAAATAATATTATTATTTGCAAGATTCAAATATTTTTAAGTTATATATACTCAAACTTTCCAATATTTGTTTACCATTTTTAAATTTCATTATTTGCACATTACAAAAAAAGAGTAGAAAAAGGCAAATCAAGAAAAGAAAACAAAAACGAGTCTTTTTTTTCCCTATTGACTAGTATACAGAAGAAAAGTAATATGAACAAGTGAAAAAATCAAAAAATTTTTATTTTATTTTTACTTTGCTAGTTTAGATTAAATTGTTTTAAGTTCTGTAGATAAATGTTTTTGTGTACATAATTAATACCCTGTTCATAAATAAAACACACTTTATTTTAAATGCTCTTAGTTTTAATGTTCAAAACTGTATTAAACAACAAAACAATATGATGAGGTTGTTTTATGTTAACAAACTTTTTATATTAACAAAAACAACATTGTGATATTGTTTTGTTGTTTTACGCAGCTTTTTGCAGAAACAATTTATTATGCATTTAAAAAGTAAAACATGTTTTATTGTAAGCGTGAACAAGGTTATAAGATATCACACTACAGTCAAGGAGATTTTTCTTTCTGTCACTTTTTTTATTTGAACTAGCTGTCATATAAGATTATTTTACAATTAATATCGAAAATTTAAGTACCTATACAAAAATTGTTGTTGATGCGACATATTTAGAACTCAGAATTCTAACCTTTTTCCAGGTCTCTTACTATATAGGTATAATTAAAAACAGTATTTACCTTATCATGTTGGGAACAGTCGCCTTTCCGCTTTCTTGGAATGTTTACTTCAATCTTTGCACGAACAATTGTCATACAGGATAAAATCAAACATACATGAGCTATTCCTTCTTGCATGACAATAGCTCCAAGATCTGCTTGCTTAGTGGCATCACAAGCATTATCTAAATTAATTATAATTTTCACCAGCCCATACAATAACTTATGAAAATTACATTGATAAAAGTGGGTGTTAAAATATTACAAGTGGCCAATAAAATTACAATACAAGTGAGCATTAAAATAACTATGATGCAAGTGGGCAATAAAATGGTATACAAACACTAATTCATATATAAAGTTTTATGATGAAGATGATATACTTAAACACAACGTGAACGCATGGAGGTAGTAATAAAGCTAGTCATATATGAAGTTAAGTTATATTTATGAAGTTAGTAATGTTACTTCAAACAATTCTGTTTTGATTAGGAAATTTTCAGTTACATTTAAAAAAAACAACTGAAAAGCCAGATTGATTAATTTAAAACCTAAATTTCTTAGGTATGATTGAGTATACTGGTTGGTAGTTTCCAGAGAAACTGATTACATAAAAAGTACATATCAAAGTATTATTAGCGATCATATGTAATAACAACAACCTATTCTCTCAATAGCAACAATATCCCATTTTTCTTTCTTTAATACAAACTTTCTATTGAGTTCAAGATCAATCGTATGATATTGACCCATCTAAAAAAAATGAATAAATATAAATAAATAAAAAACAATAATAAAAAACAATAATAAAAAACAATAAATTAAAAGTAATAATAGTAAATTGTAAAACTTAATGTTCTTTTAAAAATTTAATCAAAAAATAAATATCTACATTGTTGCATTTGAGAGTACTGAAGGTAAAAATGATTCTTTTGACAATAAATATGTCACTTTTAACTACTTTTGACTTTCATCCAACATTTCCGTGTTGTCATAAAGTTTAAACCATTAATTTAATTGGAAATTAATCATTTTTTTAAAAAACTGCAA
Source organism: Hydra vulgaris (assembly GCF_038396675.1). Lineage (NCBI taxonomy): Eukaryota > Metazoa > Cnidaria > Hydrozoa > Anthoathecata > Hydridae > Hydra > Hydra vulgaris. Next base: position 6,145,522 of record NC_088929.1, on the reverse strand, counting down.
AGCGCAAATTTAATTGACCAGAATGTTTTTAAAAATATAAACAATGTTTTTATTTTTATTTATTTCTTAATAAAATGTTTTTATTTTAACTTTTTTACTGTAAATCATGCACGGAGTGTTGGTACATCGACTATTTTATAGCCTGCTGCTACAACGGAGTGTTGCTACATTGACTATCTTATAGCCTGACTCACAACAGAGTGCTGCTACATTATCTGAGGGTTTGGTTGGGGCAGGCAGTCTATCAAGTAATAATAAAAAAAAATCCCGGTCTTGCATTTTAATTTTCTTTTGTGTCAACAAAATATGGAAAAACTTTCTAACAACCAGTTAAGAGTTTTTTAAGCTATAAAAATATATGGTATTCAACATATTCAAAAATCAGTTTAATTATCATAATTTATCTTAATTATTTATCATAATTTTCAGTTATTATTATTACTAATAAAACATTATGACTTAGTTGTTCTATATGTGTTATTAAAGTAGCAGGGGAGAGTTGCATTGCTGGTTCTAAAAAATCATTAAACTCTATTAAAGATATTTTTGTTTTCTTTTGATTGTTTTCTTTTTTTATTGAAAAAAAATCTTTCTGATTTTTTGCTTTTTCTTTTTACTGAGATTTTGTTTTTTGAATTAGTTCATTTCAAACAGTTTCTGCCGGCACTAATATACTTTATGATGTTGACACTAATATACTTGAATCAAAAATGTTTTGTTGACAACTCATGATAAAGCTCAAAGATGATTCTTTGCTGTTAAAAACTTGCATAGTAATAATAGACCAAAATACAATTTAAATAAAAAATTTTTTTGCAGTAATAAAAATAAAAATTTTCAGTAAATAAAAAAAAAAAAATTTTCAAATTAAAAAAAATATTTGCAGATTGTATTTTGGTCTATTGACATTTTTTACAGGTCTTTTTGGTATCATTAAATCTATTCCACTCTCTTTAGATTCACGATAAACAGTTTGATCATTAAAAAATCTCTAATTAATTATAAGCAGCCATGGGCTGCTCAAACATATTTTAGAAACACTACTTCTAAATATAAGATTTCATACTTTCTAAGTACATTACCTTAGAGTTTTTTTTTTACACCATATTTAACTATAAATAGAAAAAAAAAAAAAAAAAAAAAAAAACAATTTTGTGTTGCTAAACTATTTTCTTAAGTTATTGAATAAGTATTTTACTTTTAATATTTACTAATATTTTAAATTATAATTATTTACTTTATAAACACGCACACACACATACAAAATCTTTGTTACAAGGCTATATTATGAACAACAATTAGGTTTTAATACTGTTGAACCCCTAGTGTTTTGCACGCTGCTAAGTTCTCCCTTGTGAGAGTATAGTGACTGTGGTATTGGTGCAGTGGTTCATTACAGAATTACAGGCGCAAAGTTTGAACCCCACCCATCCCTGGTAGAACATTCAACTTGATTTTCTGCACAGTAATATTGTTTATCAAAGATTATGATAAAGTTCTAGGATTCAAAAGTAACAACATTTTAAAAAGTTATTTATTAAATAAATATATACAAGATATAAAAACTTAAAAAAAATTTATTAAAAATTATATAACTTAAATTTGTTGGAAAGATTTTTAAAAGGATAAAGGCCTTGTGAAGAAGCAAGATCACTCTGCGCACATGAAACATGCCCATAAATGGCCTTCCGGGGGCAACAAATAGTACTCATAAATTATGTTACAAGAGTAAAAAATCACACTCCTATGAAGAGCTTCTGAGGGAGAAAATTATAAGTTGATTTTATAGAAAATATTTATTGTAAAATTTATAAAACATAAGTCATATAAGACATGCAATAGCTAAGAAGGCTTATTAATGTAACTTCCTGGTTGCAACATAACTACAGTTTTTATAAAATTAAAACAATTCTCAACTTTCTGTGAAACATTTTTTATACAATTTGAGTTTTTTGATATTTAGATATTCTTTCTGATGAAACTGGTGAAGGTGAAACAAACTGTATGAGAAATTTAGATGTGTTTTTACTAATTTATTATTGGTCTGTTTTTTAAGAACATTGAGCACTCTATTTGTATAATACATTAACTTAACTCAACCAAAGGTCAACCGAATACAATTTAAGGTTGGCATCAGGTCGGCACATAATTTTGAAACAGTGTTTGACAAATTGACAAACGAGGAAACATTGAGTATGAAATTTACAGCAAAACAAACACAGAGTTCACCAACTTTTCTTTCAAATGTCAATATTTGCTTTTAAAAATCTTATATATATGTTTTATTTACACTATAAATTAAAGGTTAGTATTTAGAATTAAAATAAAATGTTTGTTTTTCTGTTGTTTTTTAAATTAACTTTTTCAGAGTTTTGAATAAAACATCGGTTTAGCTATTTTTATTTTAATTTTTTTATTTTGAATTAAAATTAAACATTTTAAAAAAAAAAAAAATTCTGAGATCAATTTTGTCAATTTTTTGCCGACCTCAGACACTGCTAGGTTGGCTTGCTGAATGCCGATCTTAATTCTGAGGGCTGTATATATGAGTGTGTGTTTATATATATACACACAAAATGTCAGTAGGCAACCAATATTAACAAACTGGTTACTTTCAGTCGCCCTTATGGCAACAGACCAAAAGTCCGAGTGTACACTCCTGTATGTATATATATACAGTATTGGCCAATAATAACATTCCATCATGTTATTGTAGTATGAATATAAGTTTGAAATTACATATTTTAAAAATTAAAAAAGATTTTTTCTTCAATTTTTTTTATTCAAATAAATCAAATAATTACTATATAAATTTATTATAAAGTAATAATAAATTCAAAAAATTAAAAACTGAAATATTGAAATGAAAACAAGTGTTCATATCTATCAAAAAAAAAAATGTGGCCAAAATAAACAAACCGCATCAACAAAATTAACTAACTATAAGAACAAAAGAAAATTATAATACACAAAAAATGAAAAAAAAACAAAATTAATATTTTGTTGACAATCCTTTAGCTTTTAAGCATTCATGGATTTGTTTCGGCATGGAATTCACTAAATTCTTTGTAATATCTTTTGGAACATTATTTAGTAATTTTGTTACTTCTTCTTTCAGCTGGTCCAGATCTTTTATTTCTATTTTACCAAGATTGTGGTCTAACCAAGACCACAAATTCTCTATGCAATTGAGATCTGGACTATTGGTAGGCCAAGACATGACTTTAATGTTGTTTTCTTCAAACCATTGCTTGCAAATCTTAGCAGTATGACATGGAGCGTTATCTTGTCGGAAGATAATTCCCGTGTCTTTTCGGAAAATGTCAATAGAAGGCATCAAATAATTATCCAATATGTCTAAATATCTTTGAGAATCAAGCCTGCCATCAAATAGTTTGAAGCAACCGACACCTTCATAGTTCATGCAGACCCAGATGCCTATACTGCCACTACCTTGTTTTTTTCTATACATAGAACAATCTAGGCGCATTCTTTCATTTGGCATTCTTCTCAGCATTACTTGGTTTTTTCTTAAATCAACCTCAATGTTCATTTCATTGCTGAAAAGAACGTTGCGCCACATGCTCTTAGACCAAATTTTATGAGCTAAGCACCAGTTTTTTCTTGCTTTCTGATGTTTTTTTGATAGATGGGGTTTTTTGCAAGCAGCTCGCCACATGTAATTATGTTTTTGTAGTACTCTTCTAATTGTTCGAGCACTAGCAACAACACCAGAAGCTTCCTGCCATTTTCGACTGAGATCAGTAGATGATAACTTTCTATTTTTTTTTCACTATGCGAATAAGCGAACGTTCATTTCTTTCATTTGAAATGCTGGGTCTTCCAGGATGCAGAATATTTTCAATTGTATTGTATTCATGATATCGGTTGATTATTCTGCTAACAGTTGGATGCGTTGTGTTTAAATGTTTTGCAATTTTTCTCATGGAGATGTTGTGTTCATTCATAGCTATGATTTTATATTTTGTCATATTATCAATAGTTTTTCCAGTCATTTTGATTTTTTTATTGCTGAAATGATGTAGTTGCTAATTAGATGCTAAATTTTATATTTCATTTATACAAGCTTTTTAAATATTTATAACAATTTAAAAAAAAACTCTCTAGTAATTATTAATTTGCAAATAACTTCAAAGTTTTACTCAAAGACAAACGCAATTTTGAAGGAATTTTGAAATAATAGAATTGGATAGTTAATTTTGGCCATTATAATTATTTTAGATTATAAGGTAAGTGTTAAAAAAACCCAGATAATTAGCGCATCGATTGATACTTTTATGAATATCTATATTTATTTAAAAGAAAATAAGATACTAATCAATTTACACTTTATATATATATATATATATATATATATATATATATATATATATATATATATATATATATATATATATATATATATATATATATATATATATATATATATTGGTAACTATAAAACACAATTTTTTTTCAAGTAACCATTAAAATAAAACTTTTACTTTAACAAATTGGTTTTCTTCAACATTCCTTCCTTTGACTCTCAGAACACAAGCTTGAGTATCAAAATCAGTGTTCTCAACTTGAATGGTTAAAGTTGTGCGAACTTTATTACTTGATGTACTCCCAGTTGCTGACTCAGTTTGAACACGCCTGCAAAAATTATTATTATTATTATCATTATTGAAATTAATTTTAATAATGAGCAGATTTTATTGACGATTTGTATTACGAGACAACAATAGTTGTTTGCGTAAAAGTTGAAGTTTAAATGATTTTTTAAAAAACCACTCATCTTTCCTATTTAATTCTTTTTAATTCTAAGCAGAAAGTGTGTTAACATTTTTTGTCGCTTATTTCTATTTAATTTATGCTAATTTTTATTATTTTTAAGTAGTTCTTTTTGGGTTTTTTATTTTTTGTTGATACATTGACTGACTTAAATAGAGAGAACATACAAAGAGTGTACATACATCAACTTAGGGTTTGGGTTAGGACAGACAATCTTAATGCCAAACCATTCCCTGATATATGAATACTTCCTGCATGTTCTACCTTGTTCTTCAAGTCAGACGAAAGTCATAAAATGGCATTACAAGTAGTATAATACCAAAATACACAAGATAAAATAACATTTGTACCAAAACAAAAAATACCAATTACAAGGAGAAATGACATTCATGTTAATATTACTATTATTATCTACAATATAATTTTTGTACAGTGAACCCTGAATATTAAATGAATTTAGTTACTATTGTTAGTTATTTAGAATTGCAATTCTGTAACTATATAGTTATTTATCTATTTCTGGACTGAACTACGTTCTTAAACTCATGCAGTCTATACTTTTTATTTAAAAGTATAAACATTTTTGTTTCAAATTTAATACAGTTTTTTTGAATTATAAGCTAAATTTTGTTTATATTTTGATTATGTATATACTAGTATACACTAATATACATATATTTGATTAAAATTGAATTTTTTTAGTTTATCAAAAGATTGAATTATCAGTTTTTAGTCTTTTTTTATGATAAGTAATTAATGATAATTTAATGAACAAACATTACCAAAACTCAAAAAAAAAAAAAAAAAAAACTTTAATACCTCAACCACAACAGCAAATCGTTCCTTTTGTCAAAGAGTAAAATCTCACTAGAAGCCTCATCATAAAAGCTTCCTGCAATTAGAGAATTCGAACACAAAATAGCTAACGACAAACAAAATCCTAAACGTTGCTACGTTTATATTAACAACAAATGCACCACCAGCAATTAAACAACTTCTATGTTATTTATTTGTCTATTACGATAGTTGTTTACAGTAAAGAAAAGAGTTTTGTTGGAATTAAAATCTACAAGCCACTGTGTGCCCTAAGCTATTACAGAAGGAGATGAGATTAAAGATTGGCTGCTTGTTCTAAGCCTTCAAAAAGTGAAGATTTTTTTTCAAGACAAGAGTATAATATTGAGTTATCAGCAAATAAAGCCACTTTAGATGTAAAATTGTTATTGAAAATAAAGAAACGATACATGAGCAGAGAATCTAGTAATACTCCTAAGTTACTAAAAATTAAGAAGAGTGAGGCCTTCGAGAATGAATTTAATTCTTTGGTAAAATAAGATGATTTAATAACCTTAAAACTTCTATATGAAGAAACTAATATTAGAGAGAAGAGACAAGACTAATTGTAGGATAGTTAGAGAGGTCAGAGTGTTTTCTGGAGTTTATAAATATTGGAAATATTTATAAAACAGAGATTATAAATATTGGATACTTACCTAATACATAATAATAGTTTAGAGAGAATTAAAGAGAGTTCTGTAGAACACTTTTATAGAAATGTTGTCTCAACTACAAGCCATAGAAAATTGAGAATTGATTTTAGCATTGCAAACTGGAGTGATTTGGGTATCTAACAATTTGTAAATCTGTTTAACTGAAAGAAGAGTATGCTCATTAGATTCAAGAGTCAAATTAGACTAAAAGTTCTCTGCAAATAACTCTGCCTTATTCTGGGGAATTGTAATAAGATCAGACCCACAAATTGAAGATGTAATGTTATACTTACTTTAGTTAAGATTTTTTAAAATTCTCTAGAACTTAACATCTGAAATAAGATATGCCAAAAAATAGCATCTGATTATTTTTTTTTACTAATATGCTATATAACAATATATTAATATGCTGTACAATAATATTTTTTTGCCAATATGCGATATGCCATTAAGTAAACTGAAAATAAAGGAGCTTAGCATCAGATAGCACCTTTTTATGTTAACTTCATGCAATAATAAAAAAATATTTCTTCACAACAGAGATGTTTTTTTGCAAAAAAGAAGAAAAAAAATATTATGGTTTAGAGAGGATGCAGATGATGATCTGATGGATGTGTAGTATGACTTTGACCAGATAAGAAATATCTTAGACAGAGATTAGAAAAAACGTTGAAACAAGATTTGCCAGAGAAGACTAAAGTAGGTGGTATCAGCATGTAGAGAGGTAGCAGCTTCAGGAGAAAATGGTAAAAGTAAAAAAACTCTGAGAGAGTACATTATATATAGTATGAAAGAGTTTTAGTTAAGGAAAAGAAATGCTTGATTTTTTATATTAGAGAAACAGCATACAAGAGAAAAGCTAAAGTTAATAATAATGATGCTAAAGATAATTGATAATGATACTGATGATGATCATGTTGACTATGGTGATGCATATATATATATATATATATATATATATATATATATATATATATATATATATATATATATATAAATATAAAATATAGGATGTATCAACTTTTATGCAACCTCTGTCACAAACCTGGCCCCAGTCAAATTTCAATGTCTGTTACTTACTACTCAATACTATCGTACTCAGTTTTTTCAATTAAAACATTCCAATCTTAACACGTCTGCTGTAAACTACAAGTATACTCGTAATAACCAGACACTATTTTTTTGTCAACTATGAGTTTAGTCGTAGAGTGCTGGAGCCATGAATTTGCCAACTATGAGTATACTCATAGTTGGCATTTAGTTGTAATTCTGACATCAATGGTGACCTATAGCCTTCACCTACCTCCACATATGTATAAGTCAATTTACACTGGCAAAATAAAGCTCGCGCAAAATATACACTTCTTGGTAAAAAAAGTTTTAAATATGTTGATGTTTTTTGTTTAACTATTCTTTAAAAAATTTTCACAAGATGTAATTTTACCATTGATAGAAAACTTCAAGTTTAAAAGTTTATTTTTAAAATTTAAAAAATTAAAAATTTTTATTAAGGATTGATTATATTACAACATTTTTATATTATTCTTTATTTAATTAAAAACTAAATTAATAAATATACATAAAAAATATGAAAATTAAAAAAAAAAAAGAATATATAAGGATAAAGTAATGAAGTATTTTTGAACTGTTTTATAAAAAAAAATATTTTTACAATATTGGAATGAAGAAAGAACAAAGTAAAAGGCAAGTAGAAATATTCAAAATTATCATCAAAACATAATTTTAATTTTATCAAAAAAGCCAGTGCAAGAACATCTAGGAGGGAGGCTTGCATAGTCTGCCAACTTCATTTTAGTTTATATTAGTGTCACAAATCTAAAGCATACACTATGTAAAAAAAATGGAACCTAAAACAATTTTTTTTTCCTACAGGAAAAGATTGCCTTAAAATAGCTATAAATTAAATTTATTAATCACAACTTACAACATTTAACTTTTAAATTTAAAAACTTAAAACTATAACTTGTAAACAAACTATTCATCCTTGCAATTTAAAAATTTTTTAGAAAAAATTAATGAAATATATTTTGAGGCATGTAGTTTAATTATTAATAAATTTATTAGGACAATAAAAATAGTAAAATCTTAATTAGATTTAGAGCAAAATTCATGGGTTTAGATTATTTAAAAACTTTGGCATATAAAATTTGCCGAATGGTCACACACGAGCAGTGAATGCCTGAGGGAAGAAATGAAGTACATTAGAATAAAGGATAATTATTTTTCGAACAAAGCATATTTTGACAGTTGTCAAGACAAAAATAATGAATAATAGAAGAATATTTAAAAATAAATAAGACAGTCAATGCACCTAAACAGTACTAACAATAATAATAAACAATAAATCGTTTTTTAAACACTAATATGAACGAAGACATACAAAAACTATATCACCAAACAAAACTAGTAAAACAAAAAATTGATTACAAAAATATGCATACAACATTGTAAGGCCTCAGAATGGTAAAAAAACATCAATGCTGATGTGTAAAACAAAATTCGTGGGTTTAGATTTAAAAATCATGAATATAAGGCAAAATAATTTAGCTAATACAATTTCATATATCACAAAATGTTAATTAGACTAAGAATACTCTTCATCAAGCAACTAATCAACTAACAAGTAACTAAGCAATAGAGTTAGATCAACTGAGATCTAATAGAGAATTATTGCAATAAAAATAATTTATTATTCTACTGCTATGATAACATTTAAATATATAACAATGATTAATAATCAATGAAATTAACTTATAATAAACTAAAATTTAATAAATCTATTAACTTATAATTATTAATGAAATTAACTAATAATAACTTCAAAACAATTTATAACAAATTCAAAAAGATTATAGTATAAACAAAAATAAAATGTTTCAAATACAATATATAACAATATAAAAATGCATATAATCAAAATAATTTTATAAATATAAAAAAAATAATACAAATCTCACCGAATGGTAGTTGACCGCAACTGGTCATTTGGTGCAATTAAGTTATATGCATGCCACATATCTTCAGCTTCTTCAGGGACAAGAGTAACATGGCTGAAAATAAAAAATACATTAAAAATATAAAAAGAGCACTTTATTTTACTGTTTGAAACTTTACCCTTTAAAATAAAGCAATAATTTATTTTAACACTTTCAATAATCTTTTTGTTATCACATGGAACAAAATACCAGAATCAGTAGTCAACTCTCTGACTGTCAACAGGTTTAAAGGAACCCTTGACATGCTCCAAAGTTATAACAGCTCACAACGTTTTCAAGTTGAAGTTACTAGCTTCACAATTAATAACTATAATTTGACAATCTTCATTTTGTACTACTACTACTACTACTACTACTACTACTACTACTACTACTACTACTACTACTACTACTACTACTACTACTACTACTACTACTATTACTACTACACTTATTTTGGCCAAAGCCAATGCCACTGACAATAGACAAAAAGAAGATGATGAAAAAGCTTTTGTTTTCCAGTTGTGATTGACTAAAGCTTACAGCTTATCAAAAATGTATAACTTAATTGCAAATACCAGTAAATCAAAAGATTAAATTTTAGAATTTGTAGTTCTTGGCTCTTTTAAATATAACTTATGACACTGGAGGAATATAATTGTTGTGCAAGACTCTGAAGGTTGGGTAAGTGTTAACAAAAAAGTGTTAACAGCCTCCAGTATTTTATATGAGTAAAACAAAATAATTAAAAAACTTAATTAGGTCATAAAAATATCATTATGATTCTGAATTAAGCTCAACATGAAAAAATAGAAACAAATTTAATTATTTAAACTTTAATATTGTTTATAAGATAAAATTTTGATGTTAAATATTGAAAACTGAAAAGCTACAATTTTTGTAGGATTTATTTATTAATAAATTTAGGGGAATTTTGCAGTTGACAAGCAGACAAACTCCTGTACACAAAGAAGTTTAACAGTGCATTAAATTGCAGTAAACTGAGCCTCAATATTTATTGATTCAAATTTCATCTAATTAAATTCTAATGTTATTTGAGCTGTTTTAGGCAAGTATAAATATCTAGGAAAAGTTACATTTGCACACTTTTTATACAATTTAACATCCAATAAAAAACTTTTTAAATTACATTAAATATTTTATAATATATACATACATACATACACACACAGATGTGTATATATATATATATATATATATATATATATATATATATATATATATATATATATATATATATATATATATATATATATATATATATATATATTAGGGTGTCCCAAAAACAACATTTTTGAAAAATATATGCAGAGACCCCCTTAATGTGTTCTATCTAATACAAAAACACTAGATTTAAAATTTTTTTGAATAAAAAATATTTTAAGGGGTCTCTCAAGACCCAAGACAAAAAAAATTTTTCAAAAATATGTCAACCTGGTACTCAAATTAAGCGAAATTATATAAAAATTTCAAAAATAATATAGATTTCAAATATAGAATTGTTATTTTTGGTTTTATTACATGAAAAATGACGTTTTTTAACAAAAAAACAAAAAAATGCATTTTTTATGTATTTTTATGACAATTTTGATAAATAAGTTAAAATTTTTTCAAATTAAATATTATTTTTGAAATTTTTATATAATTTTGCTTCATTTGAGTACCAGGTTGATATACTTTTAAAAAACTTTTTTTTTGAAAATATTAGGGACCCATTAAATATGCGAGGGTCTTGAGGGACCCCTTGAAATATTTTTTATTCAAAAAAATTTTAAATCTAGTGTTTTTGTATTAGATAGAACACATTAAGGGGGTCTCTGCATATATTTTTCAAAAATGTTGTTTTTTGGGACACCCTAATATATATATATATATATATATATATATATATATATATATATATATATATATATATATATATATATATATATATATATATATATATATATCATCATGAGAAAATACGAACAGGTCAATGGTCAATGACAGCTCAAAATGACAAAAATTGCTAATTTGACCACCTAAAATGAATTCTTGGTGGTCATGGTTTAGCAGTTGAAAAAAAATCAGAGTTTTGAAAATAAGATTTGACAAACAATTAGGAGATAATTTGGAAAATTGCACGTATACTACAATTTCATAAAATTATTTAAATTTTGAAAAAAAGTTTTAAAAAGTTTTATTGTTTACAATAAAATTCGCTTTTTTAATTTGTATTGACATAAACTACAATTGACATTGTTCAATTGATTTTTTGCTTAACTTATTTAGATTACTTTTATTTTACTGGTAGCGAAAATACTTTTTTCATAAAGGATTGAAGTTTTAAGTATATTATTTTAAGAAAATATATTTTTTTATTATTATCAAAATAATTTATTTTAATAATAATATAAAAAATTGCTGTATTTAACTAAGAATATTTTTTTCTTCAACTGAATTTAGTTATTTAGTTTTGGTTTTTTCTTGTCTTTACATCCAGTATTAACTTGAGTTCTTTATGTATGTAATTTTTAGGTATTTTTGTAAAATTTTATTTTTGAGTGGCAATTTACAAAATATTCGTGCAATTCTCTGGACCTTTTGAATTGTTTGTGCAATACTTATGTGGCCTAATAATTCGTCAGTGGACTCAACGTCTAGTAAATTTAATAAATTGTTGTTTTGGATAGACTGTAAATCCAATAAAGTTGTAAAATCAATTTTTTCAGACTCCTCATCTTCACTATTATTTTCATCAGAATTCTGACTGCCTGATGCATTACACTCACTGCCCAATGAATTTGAAATCACTGATTTTTTGTAGAGAACATCACAAACTGATAAATGTAGCCCATGTGCATAACAAAATGTTCCATCCTGCTGAATCTTCCATAATTTTTCATAACTGATGCAACGTCAGTTACACTAGAAATTATATGCTTCTTTGTAGATAAATTAAATTTGGATAATTTATTTTTAACCATATCAATAATTTTTTCAAATAGAGACAATTTTTTAAAGATGTGTATTTGTCCATCGAAATAGAGAATCTTGAGCCACCTTGAATTTGCATTTGCATGGTTTGACTTTTTACCAAATTTATTAATTATGAAGGGTTTTTTTTGGCAATATCATTTCTTCATCAGATAAATATTTTCTTTTAAATTCAGATTTTGTAATAGTATAGAAAAGCCATCTCCAGCCGCCAATTTTGAAACAATATCCTCTATAGATTCCTTTTTTATAAATGACGTAATTTTAGGTTGAGCATTTCTAACTTCCAAATTTGTGTCTAAGTTTGGACTTTTTCACATTACTTCAATTTTGACTTCCTTGTGAAGATTTTTTAAATGACGAAGAAGACCACTTGTTGAAAATCCTTTACACACTATTGTTGTTTTACATATACTACAAGTGGCGGATTCTGTGTTTTTTTCTTTTGTAAAATTTTGCCATTCCTTAGATCCACTTGCATGTCAAGTGGATTGAAAGCATGTGGTATATTTATTATCCTATTAATTAAATAGATTAAAATATACTAAAATATAAATATAAAACTAAATTACATACAATTATATCCTGAAATAGTGTGCTGATAGAAGATTTACATAAATTATTTTAAATTAGTTGTAATTACTAAACATATATTTTAAACTGCACTTACTTGGTTTTTCACTTATTTCACTTTTTACATACTAACTACTTTCTTAATGTTACTAATTACTTTACTTACTAAGCACCAACTTTTATGTGTAACTAATTACTTTTTTTGCACGTACAAGTACTTGTAAATTGTCCGTGGTTATTTTATATTTAACATATCAGGGATTCCCCTTTATTCATTGTAATTTCTTGCAATAGTGATTATTTATTAGATTAGTCACTAATCTAATAAATAATCACTAATAAACAAAACCACTTTTGGCAGTTTTGGTTTGTGTCTAAGATAGATAAAATATTATTATTGAATTTGATTTATAAATTGATTTGGTTGGTTTATTTAAGCTTTATGTGCTGTAAGTTACAACATACTTTTTGATACAGGGACCATACTGGTACTGAGAAGTCTAGAAAAGGACGAACAAAGGTTACATATAGTGATTTAAGTAAATGACAGTCCAATCTTGCAAACGACTTTTGGATTCGACCTAACATTCTAACTTTATAACAATTTATATTATATTCATACATAACATATAAGACACAAACCAAAACTGCAAAATATTGGTGATTTAATTGTCTCGGTAATATATCTTTCAATTTTTATAGAAATTCATTACAAAAGGAAAAAGGAAGTAATTAGTACTCAAATTTTGAGTAATAATACTTTTAATATCTCTACAAATATTTAAAATATGTTTTAAAAAATTACTGGGGTTAAATTAAAAAATTACCTAGGGTTTGAAAAACCCTAATTATATCCAAACAAGAGCTTTAGATGTTATAATTTTTTTTGCTTCAGGTTTTTTAATATTTAAAGAAACTTTTCATTTTTTATATATAATTTTCAAAACCTTTTTACTATGCCTAATAGTGAATCTAAATGATTCCAAAGCCATTAGATCACTTTCGCTCATCGACATTAACATGAATTTAGAATTCTTTTGAAAAAGTGCCTTGATCCACTATAGATCCTAGTTCTAATCGGTTCTGACATATACTAAATATATATAGTTATCAAATTACAATATTTCTATCAATTTTCACAAAAAATACTAGAATTCTGACCAAGAAAGAACTTATAAATAAGAAATATTGCCAATAAACTATATGAACAGACCATATTATCAAACTATGATGTTCATTTCACATAAACAATGTATTTATTGAAAATCTTATTCAAGTATGGAAAAGTAATTTTAAGAAGATTTTTTTTAAAACAAAAGAATCTTTGATCTGATTTTTTCCGTTACAAACATTTATATTATATTATAACGCAAAATTTTTCATTTTAATTTTTTTCATCTTTTCATAATTCACAGACCTGATAATTTAACAGAAATATGTCGTAGTCAACAAAATATCATACAAATGCTGTAATATTTTAAAATTGCCTTAACTACACTAAGATATTATCTCATGCCACATAATATATTACATGGCATGAGATAATATCCTAGTGCAGTTAAAAAAATTATATTAGAAACCAAAACAATGCTAATTATACAGAATTTTATGTTGATTTTAACATGATCAAAAAGCTTACTTCCTCAATATGGTTCATACTTCTAGCATTTTTTAAAATATCAAAGTTGTTGAAAAATAAATGCCAAAAATCTAGAATTTTTAGAAAATTTAGTTTTATAAGGATTTAGGAATTTTAATTATTTCTAACTTTAGTATTTGTTATTATAACTTTTTATTCATGAATTTCTAGAGTACCTTATTACTACCTCACAATTTTTACTATCCTGTAATTGTTTACATTTATTTTAATTAGTTTTGCTTGACCTAACAAATCTTGTGATAGTTGATCTATTTTTATTAATTTTTTTTTGTATGGAAAAATGAAAGATGAAATAACCTAAAATACACTGTAATTTGATTTATTAATATTGAACCGATTATTATAAATTATACATTTAATTTTTCAAAATTTGATTTGAAAATGATGGATCTTGGTAGTCATCTTTTAAAAAAAAATTTATAAACTTTTCAAAGACTTCTTTTATAAAATGATTAGCTAAACCCTACATTTTTAAATCAATTTTTAAAAAATTAAACTGGATAATTTATAATTTTTACAATAAAATTATTTATTTATAATAAAAAACTTCATATAATTGTAAAATGTTTTATTATGTTGAAAATACTTTAAAAATACTTACCCAGCACCATTTTTCTCAAAAGAACGATTAAGAAGTTTCATAATAGTAAAATCAAATTCTAAAATAATGAGACTTTTTCATTCTCCAAATTGTCTGATTCATTTGTTAAGATATTTAACCAAACAGTATGTTAATAATCAAAGTGTTTACTTTGCTTATTGAGAGAATATCAGCCACTATTCAGATGCCATTTTTGTAACGCAAGATCCGAGATAGACTGTGCGGACGGATAGAAGAGCTCGAACAAAGATAAACAGTAACAAGTAGACAAGCAACCGAGCCACATTTAAGTTGGCAAATAGTAGTAAAGACAGTGCCGGACTGTTCATTTGGCTAACGAGGCTGCAGCCTAAGGGCCTGTGACTCTAGGGGGCCCGTGAATGGACTCCTAGGCCCAATGGAATACTCGTATGTCTATCATTTATAATCTATCATTCAAAATCAGGCTTTGATCATATGCGAAAATCATGCGAATATTATCTTGTTCCTAATTTGTGAACACCCCCATTTTTATTTCATAAAAATCAGTTATATAAAATTATTTTATTAACCATAACAAAAATAAAATTTGTTATAAAAACTTGTTTTGATGTAAATAATTAGTGCAAAACAACCCATAAAAACATTCTTTTTAATTTTTCGAATAATTCAGAAACTTTACCGTTTATGAGTGCTTTGGATAACCTTTTTTTGTTTCTGTGCTTAAGGATAACCTGGACTCAACACCCGTTCCGAAGAGTCTTAGTGAAACCAGATGGTCAGATAGAGCCGTGCCCCCTCCCCCTCCGGTGTCGTTGACCCTGATTGTAGCAATTTCCATAATAAAATGACATTTTTTTTACTATAATTATTAAACTACAAAACCTCATAAATTAAAATAGAAACACATTAACAATTACACATTTTACCATATTTATGTAACTTTATAAACACATCAATAGCAAAACATTAAACTGTAAACATGTTTTTTTATTAGAAAAAACTAGTTTATAATAAAGTAACACTAAAAGACATAAGGTTTAAGAAACTATTACTGAGTTTCTTTTTGGTAAGAAACTTATTTTGTCAAGAATTCGATAAATATTTCCTAAAACAATCTAAACGAGTATTTAATTTCCGCACGTAGGCGAGTGGAATTCCATTAGATTTCTCTTTTCTTTCTTTCGATAATCTGAAGTTTAAGAATAAAGTCTTAAGAAACCTTCAGTATCTTTAAAAACTTTAGAAAAAATTTAGAAACTTTCTAGCACAAGCCCATTTTTCTGGTTTCTTATTAAAAAAACGTGTAAACACGTTTTCAATATTTATTAAGAACTATTAAAATCACAAACCACGTGATGTCACGCAACAATGCATTGTCAGGACCGACGACACAAGTTTCGAAGTAGAGGGGGACAATTGTCAGTTACTGCATTGTCAATAACTAAAAAAATTCTTCTATATTTAGAAATTTCTTAAAAAGAATGTCCTTTTCTATTTTAAAAAGTTAAAAGATCCACCGGTTGGGAAGCGGCTCAGTGCCCGTGCCACCTCTCTCTCCGGTGTCATCGGCCCTGATTGTTGCATTTTTCATAATAGAATGGCATTTTTTTACTATAATTATTCTTGAATAATTTTTTCATAGTAAAATATAATAAGTTTATATACTTTGTTGCATATCCACATAATATTAAAAATCGTATAGAGATTATTGCAGTCATTGATTGCAAACAGTATTTTTTTTGTTATAAGTGGTCTATTTTAAAAAGTAACTAGAGCGACGTCACTTTTGTCTTAACTTACCCACGTCACGTTTTGTCACGTTTTCAAGGAACCCACCCACTCTCGAGCGTGGCGTAATTATGCAACGACCCTAACTGAAATAAAATTCAAGTTTGGATTTACGTACAAACTTGTGAGTTATTAGAGTTTATTGTAAAAATATTCGCGCTACTTTAATAGGCTATGCATATAGCACTCGTGTGCAATCGATTCTACTTTTTACAACAAATTTATGATTACCAATATAACGATTTGACTAAGCACTTCAATGCTATGGTACAATATTTTAGGTACATGTTGTATAGTACATATAGTATGGTACATATTAAGGAATCGATATTAGGCTGCGTTTAGAATTTGCAACCCTATTTGCAATAATTATTCAAAATTAGCCCTAAAACTCATTGAGTGTTTTTTAGTAATGAGCTAAAAGTTCCTCACTAAAATGAGGTACTTTTTTTAGCTCGTTTATACTTTCATAGTGAGCTATAAAAGAAAAGCTCTATAGATTATAGCTCTATAGAGTAAAAGTATAGCTCTATAGAGGTACTTTTTTAGCTCGTTTATACATTTATAGCTCGTTGCTAAGAACGTTCAATGCGTTAGGGCTGATTTTGAATAATTACTGCAAACGGGGTTGCTAATTCTAAACGCAGTTTTATAAGAAACTGTAAGTGATTTTTATAACTGAACTTTTATCCTACAGTTCTGCTATAAAGATCACTTACAGTTTCTTATTTCAGGCACCTTATCAACCAAATGAACTTATTTTGATAATATTCAACAATTTAAAATTGTAAACAAAATTGTTAGAGTCTATTTGGCGTGTCAAACCATTGAGAGAACTTAAGTGCGGTCACTGTAAACGCTTATGCGAAAAAGTAACTAATAATTGTGAACTGCGTCACAACTTTTTAACTAATAGAGTTGCAAACACTTAAACAATCTTTACAATAATATTGCTTAACAAACTTTGACAAACCGTTTTAGAGTCCATTAGAATATGCTTTTTAATTAAAAAAAATTTAACTCTTACATAATTTAACTACGTGCTTACTCTGGGAATAGCTGGACCTGTATTCATACTTGCATTCAACTCTGTTTCAGGAGTTACCTCCCTGCAGTAATTATTTGCTATGCTGTACTATAAAATGTAGTAAAATGTTACTACATCTATGCATCAACATCTGTAGCCTAGTCTAAGATTATCTGTACACTTTTGCCTAAGATTATCAGCATTTTTTTTTTCTTGAATAACATATGTCCACTATCTTCTGGAAATATAATGACCCCTAACAACATTTTTAGAAAGATGTAACTACATCAGGGAACTTTTCTCCAAGTGCAATAACATCTGGTAAAACTTCCTCCAGATGTAATTACGTCTTTAAAAAATTATATATGTAACTAGATCTGTCTAAATGATGGATTATTTGTTAATAATTTCTTCTGACGCAATTACATTGGAATAAAATCCTTTAGCTAATCGTAATATAATTAAAAAAATGTAATCCTATCTGAAGTATCTACAGATATAGTTGTACAGAGGTAGTTATTCTTAATATAATTGAAAAGATGAAACTACATCTGTAAAATTTCCAGATGTAGTTGTATAGATTTTGTTATACTTAGATATATGAAAAGATATAACAGCATCTGTAATATTTAAATACTTTTTGCACAGATGTTATTTGACGTCAATGAAATTTCAGATGTTGTTGGTCAGATTTAATTACACCTCATTATATTTATAGTTATTGTTGAATAGATGTTATTAACTGCACCAGGGACGTGGTGGCACCTTAAAAGTAGGTACGAAGTTCCAGAAGAGGGGCCCGGTGAAGTATTTTTAATGAGAGGCAAATAAGCGATCAAGGAAAATTATATTTATACTAAAATAAGTTTTTTATGGATGCAAAATATTACGTAACTCATTTGTATAAGCATAGTTTTTTATTATATCTGAATGCTTCAAATTCCCATTTTCTCATGTTCCACTTACAAGAGAACACAATCCCCAACATGCTCTGATGTCAACCGATTTGCTAGACGAATTTTGACAAGTTTTAGTTTGCAGGAAACTCTCTCACACTCTGCTGAATTTGTTGGAATTGTACTGAATATCTTGTATAGGACTGCAGCAGAGGGAAATACAGCTTCTAGCATAGTCTTCACCATAAAATTATAAATGGTGAGGAAAGAAAGCAAAGTTTTGTTATCCTTCTCAGCAGCCTTTCTGTTATCTCCACAAAATCAACCATTTCAGTAGTGAATTCATTTAAACTAATACCAATTTTGAATTTTTCAAGCACTGATTAAATTTTTTCTTGTAAATTAGAGTTATGAAAATTATGACTAATATCTTTGCTCTTATTCTTCAATAAAAAGATGTCTATACTTTCTAAAAATTTCCGCTGTGAAGAAAATTTGTCAACAAGAACTGCAGTTGTTAAATCCACTACAGTATAAAACACTTTTGCTACCCACTGATCTTTACCCTGAGTAAGCCGCTCATCTTCTCTTTCATCGAAGTCTAGTCGTTTCTTTCTGCGAATTCTTTTCCCAACAAATGTTTGCTATTCAAGCTGAGCTTCAGTTGCAATTTTAACAACAGAGAAAATAGAACTTTGGCCAGCACGCTTTTCCAGTGAAACATCGACAGACATTATTGCAGTGGAAAAATCAAGTGTTTCTCCTTGAAGAATTTTATTTAAGGGACCCAAGATAGTAAAAATTTATTTGAAGAGACATAAAGTCACAATTGTTTCATGACAAAGATTGGGATTAAAGACCTTGTGCTTCGCTTCGAATATTCATTTTAAATTCCATGTAATTGGAAATTTGTTCAAGGCAATCGATTACTGCAGGGTATAGTGTCAGCATTCGGTCTGTAGCATTTTGTAAGGCACCGAAACGAACATTGTGGGTAGCAGCCAGTTCAAGAGACTGATTTACATCCTCAAGAAGAGATTTACACTTCTCAAATAAATTATTTCGTTTCCTTGAGTTTCCGTATAAAAAAGTCTTTAATTTCTGCACATCACCAGGCGTTCTTTCTGTTCCAAAAAGATTACCAGAAACAACAGAAGATTTTACACAAGCTTTCATAACCAGATTTGTTCCATGAGATCCACAATAAGTATTTATTACCATAGGAGAACACTGTTTTAAATGTGTTTCAACTCCTTTGTTTATTCCTTGTGATAGTGAAAAGAATACTTAATTATTTATCATTAACTATATTTATTTGTCATTAACTTTAACTGATTCAGTGTAATATTTAGATAACCTTGAATGTTTTGTTGGATGATTTGACCCTAATACAATAAATTGCTTTTTATCAATCATCTTTCAGCATTTTTCAGCTCTAGAAATTTGGCTGGAACATTTTCATTGACGCTTACAACGTTGTCTGGTTGCTTCTGAATAATCTTTTCTGCTAGAGTTAGGTCCGTCGCTGCAGTTACAGGCACTTCATAATTACCCATTTCTACAGTCACTCTCTAAGTTTTGGTAATGTTTCGGTTTCTGAATGTTTCTGAATATTGTAGTTCTACTCCTTTATCTGCTGCAATTATGACAATTTGATTATTGTCTGCTTCTTGTATAAGATGATTGGTCACGAACCTCTGTTATTGGCTCTATTTCAATAATAGGATTACTTGTGATATTCACAATGGATGTTGATGTTAATTCTACATTCTCTGTTGCTGTAAAGGATGTCCCAGCTTTTCTCTGTATTTGTGGCACTTGCACTGACGCAAGACCTGCCGTTAACTTAAATTGTTTTGGATCATTACCAGCTGCTTTCAATTCATGTTTTAGTTTTTGAGCTTTTTTGTCAGCACCAAATTTGTATTTCCATATTGCCTCTTTCTTTTTCTTTTTTCTTTCATTTCACCTGAAACATAAATAAATATAAAATTAAAAATATCTCCTATGATAGAAACCAGGGCATTGGTTTCTTTTGTTTGAGTTACAACTACTATCGGTCCACGGAATTTGTAAATAGTAGTACTATTTATAAATTCCATAAACCTATAGGATGTGGATTGGAGCATATTGAGTTGTAGTGAATGAAAGTAATAACAAAAATTCATTAAACATACAATTTTATTTATCAAACATATATTAACCATATTTATCAAGGCAAAGCAAATGAATTTATGCATTTTATATATTTATTGTTTTGAACTTTTCAATAACAATTTTCTCTTTTTTCTGTTGATGGGATGGTTAATTTCATCAGATAAAGGGAAGACATCGTTTAATCATTCGTCGCTACAATGCTTGTTTTTGGTATTCTTTTTGTTTAGCAATACGTCTGCCTGTACCTTGTTCTGTTTCAGCCGCTCATGCCTTAACATATCGTTCTCTTCGTTTTTTTAGCCGAGATGCTTGTTGTTCAGCTGATTCTTTTGCTCTAGCTCGAAATTTGCGTTCTCTTTCTCGAGCAAGACAAGCTAATCGATTAACTTCAGTTTCCAGCTTTCTTTTTTATATTTAGCTTTCTTCTTTATATTTCTACGTTGATAAGATTTTATTTTTTTAATTATTTACTTTAAAAACATTAATTATTATTTTTAATTACTATTTATAAGTAAAGTATTGAAGCATTACTTTTTTTTTTACAGTATAAAATCTATCAATTTTCGGTCAACAACGTTTTTTGTTATTAATATTCAACAGCGATTTTATTTATTTACGCTCAACAAAGTTTTTTTTGTTTTGTTTGTCTTAATTACTTTTCTAAACGATTTCTTTTATTTACGCGAAACTAAAGTTTAGCGTATTTTTTTTAGTATTAACGCTGACCTAGTGTTTGTTTTGACACCACACAAACAAACAAACCGACGTGAAATAAGTTAAATAAAATGTTGTAAAAAATGCCCATAATTGAAACTTATAGAACTAAATAAATTTTTTCTTTTTGAGGATAAGGGGCCCAATTTCTTTTTGGGGGCCCAGTTTCCTAAGCCAGTATCAGGGCCCAGTACAAGTCCTCGTACCCTCGTACTGGGCCACCACGTCCCTGAACTGCACCTAACATTCTAAAGTCCTAGTATTCTTTTCCGAAAAACATTCAGGTCTATGCCGTTTTCTGAATGTATATTGAACTTTCGAAACTTTTTTACTTAATTGTGTGATTGTTGATGCCCCCAGAAGTCCTTAAAACATTATCACAGAGCACAGAGGAAGAGTATTTAACTAGGAAGTTTTTATTTTTACATCTTTACTTCCAAAAAGGCTGCAAGTGATCACTATTAGAGTTGGAAGTTACTGGAGTCAGATCGCTCTCCAGAGTTTTTGAAAATAGTGATAACAAATGCCACTTTCGAGCAGGCTGGATAATAAGGCTCTGATAAGCACTTGTTAAATAGTTTTGAAAGTATAAATGACAGCTCCAAATGACACTTCTGCAAGACTATAACAGGTATGTTGTCCGGACCACAAGTTGTAGAAGAGTTTAAGTAGGAATCACTTTATATACAAAACTTGGAGTAGTACGAATGTCATGCAATGGAGTTCACTCCTCCTTCCTTACCAACGTCTCTTTGCCGGCATCAAACCTTGTGCCTCATTGTTCTGAGCAAAAACTTTAACCACTGCTCCATTGCGCCACGTCTGTAAAATCATTTACACGACTGCAAAGTCATTTACACGTCTGCAAAATATTACATTTTTGAGACTTAAGCTAAAACCACTGAAAATTTTTTTGAGTAATTATCAATATTTTATAAGTTTAACTTCACATATAAAAAGTAAATAACAAAATCAACTGAAAAAACAACAATAATTTTTTTTGGTCAAAATAGCAAGTTCCAAAAACAAAATATTCCAAAATATTGACCCCGACCAATGCATCTTGAGATGTACACAAATTTAATAAAATCTTTTTTACATACTTGTTCTTGCAAGGTTGTTCTGTGATGAGAGTGGAACAATTTCTGAAATTTTTAAAAATTTTAAAATTTTTAAAATTTTCTCTATATAGTTGTAAAATTATAATGTAAAATTATGTAAAATTATAATGTAAAATAAATAATGTAAAATTGCTATATAATCGCTTAATATAATTGCTTATATAAATATGATTAATTTTTATACATCCTTCTAACAAAAACTTTCCATGTCTCAAACCAGGGTTTCCTGAATGCCAACTTTGTGGCCAAATCTGTAAATCTGGCCACCGCAAAAAATAATAGACTAATCAGCAATTTAGCTTTGTTTGGCTTTTTTACTCCATTATTATTTTATTTCTTAATTGGCTTAATAAAATTTTTATTTTATTAAGTGTAAAATAATATTATTTTCAACTTTTACAATGTAATGTTATTAATGCAGATATAATTTATAAAAATTATAATATAAATATTTTTAAATGACGTTTTTAAGGTGGCTCAACCCTATTAAAATTGTAAAAAAAAAAAAAATCATAATTTCTTTATATTTCTTTATATTTTTTACATGTTTATAGAGTTATTACATATGGGTAATAATAAAAGTAAAATAAGTTTAAACAAAAAAAGATGTTTTGTCATCAAAAATCAGTTTAGATGATTCAATCCTAACTGTTGACGAAGAAGATTCTAACTTCTTTATAATAGTTCACTTTAGACTACTGCAAAGTTGTCACCAACTTTTAAGCAGACGCCTTTTAAGTAGATACCTATCACCATTAGACAAGGTCACTTTCAGTCTTGACCAGATAAAAAATTGGGACTCTTGCATAACCTTAAACTAGAATGTATATCTTGTGATTGGAGCTATAGTTTTTACTCGTCTCCTGAGATAAAAATAAACACATTCACGAAGTCAATGTATGTGCTGTAATGAGTCTTCGCGAGATTGGTTTTGCCCTCAAACAATAAAGACCTAGTGTAAATGGCAAAGAGGTAAATTTGAAGGTACAAGTACAAGATAAACTTGAAGGTACAACCTACAAAGCACATTTAAATTTGCCTCTAGCTATAAAAGAAGAAATTGAAAGCATCTCTAAAGATCTTCGCTCTAAAAATCTTCTATAAAAGTACTTACATGGGTTTACCCAAAATTCAAATGAAGCTTTAAACCAATTAGTTTGGAATGAGTACTCAAAGTCTCATTTTGTGTCATGAACTCTTTTAGAGATAGAAGTATATTCTGCTATCATTAATTACAATGAAAGTGTTATTGAACTCAATAATGTATTTAAACTGTTAAATTTAACTGCTGGGAAATACTTTAGCTGCTATGCAACGAAAAAGGACAATACTCTTATCAAGCAAATTAATAGTAAAATGAGCAAAAAAAAGAGAAACGAAGAAGAAAATTTAAAATGTAGTTAAAAAGGATTTTTTGACAAAAAAAAAAAAGAGACAGAGGGTGAAACTTATAGTTCTGAGGCACACTAGTTTCATATTTGAATAGTATTTATTTCATTTTTAATTTTATTTTTCATTTTTCTTAGAAATAAGTTTTTGTGACGTTCACTTGAATTCAAACGACAATTTTTTGTACTTTTATTCAACCAATTGACTTGAAATTTTTATAGACCTTTCTTTAATATTGGACCTAGATTCTGAACTAAAATCATCTATTTGAAATTAACAGAACTTGTTTAATCGCACTTTATTTTTCTAAAATAACCTGATTTTTTAATGCTCAAAAATAATTGTCAGCCATTATGGATTGGTATATTTTTGAACTTTGATTTTAGTTCAGAACCTTCTTTACTACTTTATGCTGTCAAAATTTGGTTCAAATACTACTTATAGATTCTGAGAAGCTAATGTTTGAAATTTGATTTTTTTTTGATGATTTTTGCTGACATAGCTTTTTTTTTTTAGCATTTTTAAAAAGTTTTATCAGTTTTTTTTTAATCAAATATATTACCAGTAGAAAGAGAAAGATAAATACCAGTAAAGATAATTTTATTAATTTTTGAAGAATTTAGTAAAAAAGGGTAGAGCCAACTTTAAGAATATATATTAATTTAAATAAAAACATTTTTTTAGGTTTAATTTTTTGATAAAAAAATATATAATTATGTTTACTATCAAATAGTTAAAAATTTGCTACTAAAAAAT
This sequence comes from Hydra vulgaris, assembly GCF_038396675.1. Classification (NCBI taxonomy): domain Eukaryota; kingdom Metazoa; phylum Cnidaria; class Hydrozoa; order Anthoathecata; family Hydridae; genus Hydra; species Hydra vulgaris. The sequence goes on along the minus strand of NC_088929.1, from coordinate 6,120,581 downwards.
GCATAAAAAGAAGTTTTCATTTTTTTAACTTTTTATATTTCATATTATTTTTATAACTATGACGGTTTTTACGGTACGTTGATATGATCTTAAAAATCATTAGTACAATTTTATCTGATTGCCTTATTTAAACCAATAAGATTTTCATTGTCAAAATTATCCGATCGCGGAGGATATGGCTACTTTTTGTCCAATTTTGGCCGTTTCTAGTTTACCTACATTTAGCTACTTTTTTATATGAAGACCACACGGAAATGACAATGTACGGAGCCTAGGTAATCTAGGCTTTAACAGCCAATTTATGTTAAAAATAAGTCCAACTTTGATTTAAGTTGTTTAAGTGTTTTAGAATCTACAATGTTTTGATCTAAATTATTCCAGCTGTTAATAACAAGGTTTGTTAAGAAATAGTAGCTCTTTGGATTTTTAATTAATTGTCTATGAAACCTCATATTGTGACCTCTCGTATTTGAAGTTATTAAATCTGGTGGGTATTCCAATGTTAAGTTATCTATTTTTTTTACTATTTCGAAAAGTTGGATTTAGTCATTACGTTCGCGTCTTTTTTCAAGAGTCGTTAATTTAAAGTAGGTTAGTCTACTTTCATAGTTTTTCCCTTGAAGACATTTTGTTCGTGTTGCTTTACGTTTTATCAATTCAATTTTTTTTTTATCTTGTTCTAAGTAAGGACACCACACTGAATTTGCGTAGTCTAGATACGGTCTTACAAGAGAGGTGTACAACAATTTAGATGCGTTTATGTCTAAGTTTTTAAATGAATGTTTTATTATTCCTAACATTTTATTAGCTTTACCAGACGCATAACTAACTTGACTAGACCATTTTAAGTCGTTTAAAATCATAATTCCTAAATCTTTTTCAATTTTTGTTTCTGGAAGTTCAACTCTATTTAGCACTGAATCATACATTGTGTATATATGCCTAGTATTTTTGCTACCTATATGCATGCGTTTACATTTGCTGACATTAAATTTTAGAGATATTTAAATTCAAAAGTTTAAAACCATATATAATAGTAACTATGAGATAAAGTGTCGTTCTCATTATTTTTATTTAGAGTGTGTTCAATATACAATATAGTTATACAGAAATATTGCTTTTACCTTTTATGTTAAGAAAGTTACAAAAGTATTTTGTTGGGCTCGAATGGACTCTGCCTTTTTTTCTATTGTTTTGGGCTATAACTTTTTTTCCATTACAAAAGGTCTTAATCTACTTAAGACATATTAAACTAACTTTATTAATAAGGTATTAAAGTATATTTTGGAATAAGTTGACCATTTGGTCGGTGGAATGACATTTATTAGCTTTTTTTGGCTGGGCTTACTAAAGGATTGTGTGACCGGAACAATAGCAAACCTACTTCACCCCCAACTAATAATGGCTTTACCCAAATACTTTAACAAATTTACCCAATTAGTAAATAACAAGCCTACTTTACCCCAATTAATACCTTACCAAAGCTGGATAAAGTCAATAGCATGCACACAACCAAAAGAACAAAAATAAAACAACAAAAATACATAAACAAAGCATCAAAAATACAAAAGGAAAATGCAAAAACAAACAAACAAAAAAAAAACACAATCAAATAACTTTTGTACTATTAAGATCAGGTTTTGGTAAAAGAAATATTATTTAAAAAAGGCATTTCTTATTTTTTATTTGATCATGTGATCATCTAGTAGATCATTCTTAGTTTCATCATGTTCTAAAGTGTCATAAAACAAAGGCGTTGAAGTAAATTGAGAACCTGAAAATCTTTATATTCGGCAGCGGAAATATAATTTTTTTCTGATATAGTTTTACAGGCTCAACTATACTAACAGCTTTATTTGAACGCCTAGGGTTGGACAAAATATTCTCTATGGCTCATTACTCCAGGTTGAATTTGCTTGAGAATATAACTTCTTTAAGAAGTTTTATAGACACAGGACATCCAGCTTTATACACAGGTTATAAAAACTAAGTCATACCTTTTACTATATCTTGCTTTAACTCAATGACATTGTGGATGCTTAGCTTTTTTCTAGAAGTCCTAAATATTTCATGTGAGTCTAAAGGTGTGCTAACATGTCTGCTGAATATCTAATGTAAGTCTGAGGATGTGCTGGGATCTTTCTTGCAAATTGCACTTGTTTGAGAGCAAGTGGATGTTAACAGATACAAAATTTAACTTACTTCTGTAATAAAAGTTATTTGCAGTCAAGTTTGGCAGGTTCAGGTTTTATTAAAATCAATCGCAATGGCTTCAAATTTTTATTTGATTGCCCTGAGTCGAGTTTCTTGTTTTCTTTTATAAAAGGTTTCTTCTTTTTTTAGATGAACGTCTTTTTTTAATTGGAGTTTTTGGAGAGCCTACTTAAGTTGTTTATTGTCAGGATTATTGATAAGCTCTTTAGAAGCTTTTTCAATGCTTTTGATTATTTCATCACATTTTTAACCGGTGGCTGTTCTGGTGTATCGAAACAATTTATTAAATTTTTTTTTGTACGTTTCATAAGAAATCTGCAGATCATCTACACATCATCAAACATTATATACATTTGGTTTATATTCAACTCCTCTGGCAAATAGATGCATCAACCTTTTAACAATGAGTAGCGAGATTCTCTTCCTCTGAAGATAAAAATGTGATTTTGATTCTTTTTATAATATTATTACTAAGTAATAATATTATTTCCTGGAAACAACTCATCTACGTTCATTAAAAAAATTTAAAAAGAGTTTTTATGTTACATTAAAGAATTTTCCCATTTAAAGTTTAATTAAGTTTTATTAATTTTAGAACTAGAAAATTTTATTAAATTAATTTTAAATAATTTTTCACTCTCTCAGAGATTGTTAAATCTCTAAAATTGAGTGTTTTTTCCCACCCTGTAACTGCAGAGAGTAATAGAAGCAGTTACTCCAACACAGCAGCTTTTTTTTGTGTGTGTTCGTCTGTAAGTTGAGTGTACTTTTCAAAATAGTTCACGTATTAATTTTACTTGTGTTGGTAGAATGTTTCACTTATCCATGCTTTTGTTTCTCAGATGGTATTCTTTCAAGTTGTATGATCTTGCCAATTTACTCTATTTTCTTTTTAAAAAAATTGGATTATATATCAACAAGGTCTTTTATTGTACCTCCCTCTTTGATCCTTTGGTTCCCTGTGCAGAACATTTGAAAAACTTTGAAGACCAACCTGTAGTTGACAGGCTCCATTTTACAAAGCCGACGAAACGGGTTTCGAAGTGGAGGGGCACAATCGTCTATTTTCAAAAAAGGTCCTTTATATCTAGAATTTTTTTTCAAAACAAAAAAAGGTCTAAAAGAAAAAAAGTGTGTGTGTATGTGAAGAGGGGGGGGGGGGTGAATTTAGGGGCAAAGTGTGTGTATGTGTGTTGTCGGCCCTGTTTTATTGTTTCTTCTCTGCCTTTCTTGATACTAAAGATTGAAAGAAAAGCATCTAACCACACTTGCATAAACTGTTTTTTTTGCATTTAAAAAAATCTTGTATTTGTAGTTGTTATTATTTAATTTGATAGTGCTGTTTTTTCGTGGTCGCCTTCTTGCAACATCGCACACTGTTGTAAGCCCAGCTAAAAAAAAAATCTTGCAAGTTTTTAATGGACATTGAATCAAACTTAGCCAATAAGCATGACTTATCATTTTCTGTTACAATTTTAAAGCACTTTAATCTTGTACATTTGCACTCTGGTCTAGCCCAGTGAAAAATAAAACCGCGTCCCACATGGGTTCCGCGTGGGTTCCGTGTGGGATTGATGGGATTTACGTGGGACGGATTTTCCCATGTGGTATCCGTATGGAAATTTGTCACCTTAAACCCATGTGGGTAATCCCACATGGGTTACATGTGGGAACCATATGGTATTTACACACATGGGAAATCCCACGTGGGTTTTCTGTGGGATTTGCATGGGAATTAATTTGAAAGCTGGAAACTAAAAAAAAAACTTTAAAAAAAAAACAAAAAAAAATTTTTAAATCGACATTGCATTGCGTTACGTTTATATTGTGTGAAAATACTTTATATTAATATAGAGAATGGTAAGCAAGTATGTAAGTACCACGAATAATGTTTATCTTTCTTTACAGAAATAAGATTAAGATTTGTGCAAATAGACGTATTATTAGGATGATATAATAGTTATTTGAATATAGATCTTGAGTAAATTATTTGCAAACAATTAACTGATGCAAGTTGAAATGTTGTCAAAAACCAATCTTGCATGCATGGGACACTGCAGTATCCCACAAAGAAATGCAGGTTTGAAAGTCAAAGAATTCCCAATTTCCTTTATTAAAAAAAGAAAAAAATAGGATGAAGATGGGTTTCTGTAACTTTTTTTATGCTCCAAAACTTTTAACTTTAGATATAATAAGGTACTTAAGACTTAAGGGACTTACGACTACATTGAGGAACAAAAACAGGATATTTACAGAAACTTTTCAATTTTTAATCTGGAGTACCACAGTGTTATAGAGAATAGAGCCTCTGGGTCCAGTTTTCAAAGTAATATGATCTAAAGTAATGTTTGAATAAAATAATATGCTTTATAATGCATATAGTTATACATATAGCTCCTGATAGTTAACTATATGTATAACTAGTTATACATATAATTTGTTATAAAAACTTATTTTTTTAAGGTTATACTTGAACAAATTAGTACCAATTAATTCAAATTCAAGATTTAGTTAAAGTTCAAGTTAAAGTTCTTATTTATTCATTGTTTTTGTTAATTTTATATTTATTTGTTCAAATTAATCAGTTAGTACTATTTTTTACTACAGTAAGAATGTTTATCATTGTTGAACGTGATTTTATTAGTAACTTAATTTTATTTTCAATATATTTTGACAACACCCTTTATATTTTAAATGATGACAGCTTCACTTTTCTATTGATGTTAAATTTATTACGTTTCAATAACTCAGATTGAATCTTAATTGAATTATTGTAAGCTTTGTAGAGGTTTGTTGTATATCAAATGGTGTTGTAAATAAAGTAAAAATAATATATATATATATATATATATATATATATATATATATATATATATATAACATTGAAACAATAAAATTGATACAAAATTTCACTTTAAAACGAATACCATTAACATTGTGATGATAATAGCATTAGGAAACTAGTATTTATGTATTATTATTATACTATAAATAAATAGTTTTTTAATTCATTTTATAAAATAGAGACTAATAACTAATAATTAATGGAAATAAATACAAATTATAAAAATCATGTAAACTTCATTTATTATTTCTAAATACTATATTAATGTTAGTCTACAAAGTTAAAATCAATTTAGAGCATTGTTATTAGTTCTTTTGCGATTCGCACTTCTACTTCTGTCTCTCAAATTTATAAAATAGGTGGTCAAAGCTTGCTCAATAGGTAGGTTCTCAGCATAACAATGCTTTTTTCTTACACTTTCTAAATAGAAATATGGCAAATTGATTACTTATTTTACCTAAATCATAGGGTCATCTATGCATAATGATGTCAGATGATGACCCGGTTTATTGAACACCTTCGCCCTTTATCAAACTCAGTCAATTTTTTACCATCTCCCATTGAAAATGATGTCAGCTTTTGTTATCATATTATGATGGTATATCTGAATTGTTAATATAAATGTAAAAAATGCATATACCATCAATTTGTTTCTGGTTCAATTATACATTTATTCTCAACAGTACTAAAAGTAAAAAAAACAAACAAATTGTTCTTTCAGATAAGTAAGCTAATTTCTGAATTTAAATTGTTTTTCCTATGATCCTCTACAGTTTTAAGCAACAAAAGCAAGAAGTTTTTAGACCACATTGTTGGTGTAAATACCTCTAAAACCTGCTCATAGCTAGCATTAATTGTTTTACTTTTTTTTAAATAAAATATTTTACTTATTTTTTTAATTCAATTTTTTAATTGACATTATTTTGGTCCCAACATCCCCTCCCCATTGTCAATTATTGTTAAACTCACACTGCCCCTCTATCTACTGGCATCATTTATGGATGATCTCATAGCCTAAATACTATATATATATATATATATATATATATATATATATATATATATATATATATATATATATATATATATATATATATATATATATATATATATATATATATATATACATACAACCCGTAGATGTTGTCCGAAACTTTTTTCCATATTTTGTTGACAAAAAGTAAAAATTTAAATGCAAGACCAGAATTATTTTTTTTTGTTAATTGATAGACTACCTGCCCCAACCAAACCCTCAGTCGATGTAGCAACACTCCCTTGCGGGTCAGGCTAAAAGATTGTAGATGTAGCAGCACTCCCTTGCGGGTCAGGCTATTTGTCAGTCGATGTAGCAGCACTCCCTTGCGAGTCAGGCTATTTGTCAGTCGATGTAGCAGCACTCCCTTGCGAGTCAGGCTATAAGATAGTCGATGTAGCAACACTCCGCGCATGATTTACAGTAAAAAAATAAAATAAAATATAAACATTTTATTAAAAAAATTGAAAATAAAAATATTTTATTAACAAAAATAAAAATAAAAACATTGTTTATATTGTTAAAAACATTCAGAATGTTTTTAAAACATTCTGGTCAATTAAATTTGCGTTTTTGTGGGTTTTTAAAAAACGATTTATTTGTAATTAAATTAATGGTTTTTACTTTCGTCCAACGCAAATGTTGGACGAAAGTCAAAAGTAATTAAAAGTGATGTGTGTGTTGGCGTAAGAATCACTTTTTTCCTTCCGCTCTTCCCAAAGACAACAAACTACAGATCTATATATATATATACATATATATATATATATATGTATATATACATATATATATATATATATATATATATATATATATATATATATATATATATATATATATTATTAACAATACTATTTGATATACAACAAACCCTTACAAAGCTTACAATAATTCAGTTAAAATTCAATCTGAGTTATTGAAACGTAATAAATTTAACATCAATAGAAAAGTAAAGCTGTCATCAGTTAAAATGTATAGGGTGTTGTCAAAATATGTTGAAAGTAAAATTAAGTTACTAATAAAATCACGTTCAACAATGATAAATATTCTTACTGTAGTAAGAATTAGTACTAGTTAACAAATTTAAACAAATAAATATAAAATAGTGAAAAAACAATGAACAAATAAGAACTTGAACTTGAACTAAATCTTGAATTTGAATTAATTGGTACTAATTTGTTCAAGCATAACCTTAAAAAATAAGTTTATATAATAAATTTTATGTATAACTAGTTATACATATAGTTAACTATCAGGAGTTATATGTATAACTGCATGCATTTTAAAGCATTTTATTTAATTTATATATTACTTTAGATCATATTACTTTGAATACTGAACCCAGAGACTTTATTTCCAATTACACTGTGGTACTCCAGATTAAAAATTAAAAAGTTATTGTAAATATCCTGTGTTTGTTCCTCAATGTACTTTGTAAGTCCCTTAAGTTTTATGAACCTTATTATATATAAAGTTAAAAGTTTTAGAGCCTAAAAAAAGTTACAGAAACCTCCCTATCTCCCCCCTATTTTAATTTTTTTTTTAATAAGGAGAATTTCAATTTCAAACCAGCATTTCTTTGTGGGACACTGCAGTGTCCTATGCATGCATGCTTGGTTTTCGACAACATTTGAACTTGCATCAGTTAATTATTTGCAGATAATATACTCAAGAACTATATTTAAATATCATATGAACATGTTAGAGAATGTTCATATGATATTTGAACATCACAAATTTAATAATATTGTTGTGATATGTTATATAAATAATACCATAATAGATTATGATATGAAAATAAGATAGGATTTGAAGGCAATGATCAAAGAATAAATTTACTTATAGAAATTTAGATGTTTGTTTTTTAGTTTCAGAATATTATATTATGTGTGACCGCGGATTCTATAATAACAGGCCTTGACATTGCGCAACAAAGTTGTTAAACTGAGGGCCAATTCCTAATACTGTGTTTACATTTTCATCTTTTAACATTAGATGAAAGTTTGTGTTCGCGCTTTTTTAATAAATCTTTAAAATTTGATTGGTTTATAAATTAGATTAGAAGCAACGACCTTTAAACCCACCATTTGTTTTAAAAAATATTTCGCCTAGTTGTTTAGCCACACCAGCAAGTAAAGTTAGAAAAACTGTAACTTCAAGCGGTTTTCGAAGCATTTTACCAGATGAGTTAAATGATTTTTTAAAAGAGGATGAACTTAGATTTGACGATATTCAATCTTTGTTAAGTGATAATGACGATGTTATTGTTTTCCAGCTTAATAAAAAAAGTTTACACATTCGATCAAAAGTGTACAAACTTGGTGTTCCATTATTTATTTTAGTAATTTTCAATGATTATTCATTTGTAGCTAACCATAATGGCACAACTTGTAATATTTCATCTTTAGCTGTAAACAAATTAAAGTTAATAAAAACAAAATCAGCTTTATTTGAAGCAGTTAGATTTTTAAAAAATAAAGAAAGTTCGCTTCAGTCAAATATTCTATTCGAACACCTTAATGCTATGAGAAAAGTTAATGTTGGTGAAGTTTTATATACTTCAGATATATGTAGAGCATATGAGTATTTTGCTATGCAACGAAGTTTATATGATTGTTTGTGTATTGACTACAAGTTGCCAAGTATAAGGACTTTAACACGATTGACTTCAAAAATAAGCTCAATGGAGGACCTAAGTTTCATAAATAGTATTTTAATGAATTTAAATCCATTGAAAAGAACCTCCATAATACTAATTGATGAGGTCTATGTCAAAGCTTCATTACTTTACCAAAGAGGTGCTTTGTTTGGTCAAGCAGTAAACTACCCTGAAAAGTTAGCTAAAACAATTTTATCATTTATGATTAAATGTCTTTTTGGAGGTCCAGAATTTATATGTAGAGCTCAACCTGTTGCAAATCTTTCCTCTGAATTTCAGTTTGCTTAATGTCAACAAATTGTTGATACGATAAATAATATTGATAATAGTAAGACACTGGTAATAATTACTGATGGTAGCCGTGTAAATCAAAGATTTTTTGGAATGTTTAAAACAGTTGATAGTAAACCATGGTTAACAATATTAGGTATATATTTATTGTATGATTATGTGCATCTCTTAAAATCTATACGAAACAATTGGTTGACAAAAAAGACTGGCGAACTTCAATTTTTGAACAATAAAGAACTGGCTTTGGCTAAGTGGAGTGATTTAGAAACTTTATATAAAACTGAGTGCAATAGTCTTTTTAAACTCTCTAAACTTACAGCTAAATCAGTTTATCCAAAACCAATAGAGAGACAATCTGTAAAGTTTTGTTTGTCTGTTTTTTGCGAAGAAACAGTAGCTGCATTAAGAATGCATCCAGAGATTGAAAGTAAAGCATTTGAAGGTACTGCTGTATTTATTGAAAAAATAATTTTTTTTCGAATGTTGTTAATGTCAAAGCACCTGGTGCTGGCATTCGGTTTAGAAATGAATTATGCGGTTACAACTGCTACGAGATATTGCTGAACTGTCAAATTTTATGAAACCTACAGGTAGGCGTGTAAAACAGCTTACGCTAGATACTAGCAATGCAATAGCGCATTCATGTTATGGCTTTATTGATCTCGTAGAAAATTTGTTGAGTAATGGAGCAAAGTATGTCTTATTAGGTCGGTTTTCAACAGATCCACTTGAAAAAGCTTTTTCTAAGCTTCGACAGGGATCTAGAGGTACATACTTTATAAACGCTAAATCTGTAATTGAAAAAATTAATATTCAACATACTAAATTGATATTGCAACTTGACATTCCTGTTGATGGTATCGATGGTCATAATTGTGACATGTTTTAGAGATATTTCTACTGATGAAAAAGAACTTCTGGATAATATATATGATCTTGAAAGCTCAGTTAGAAATCTACATTAGTGGCTATAGTTTGCATAGCTAGCTATGTGCAAAAAAGTGAAATAAAAATTTATGATGATTCTACCAATTATTATTATAAATATGGAAGTTATCTGTATAGCCTAAACAGAGGTGGACTTGAAATTCCTTCTGATACTCTTTTCTAATGGTCTATATTTTGCTTTTTTTTTTTTTTCAAGGTGCTACTGACCCTTTATGCAGAACATTTTGTGTTACTCAGTTTCAGTTCATTGCTGCTAAATATAAATTTAAAATCACAAAAAAACAATGCAGAGTACATTCTAATATTCTGCCAAAGAATTACTCACTAATTACCACTCCCAAAATACTAAAGCTATCATAATTTATGTGAAAATTACTTTTGTAATTTATTACGCTATTTACTTGTTATGTTTTTTATTTTCTCATTAGCCTATATGTCTCTCAATATGTTTGGATTTGTAAATATTTACCCTGTTGAGATATATTGATAAAACTTTTTTTTGCTTGAATCAATTTTTGTTGGTGTTTTTTATTGTTGGTGATTTTTTTGTTATCATTTTTAGCAAAAAAAATTAAAAATACAGTTATCTTTCTAATATATATATACTTTGTTATGGTTCTGCTTGCTATTGATACTATTTAATAATACATAAATATTCTTAATGAAATTTGAAATACGAAAAATATGATTATCTTTTAACAATTTTTTGGTTTCTTTTTATATTTCCGTCTTTACTAGAGATTATTATTAGAAAACATAGACTGCCATTACACCCTACCTAATATAAAAATATATCAATATAAGTAAAAGTGAAAGTTTAATCGACCTTCAGTTTTTACGGCATTTTGCGCGATGTCAAGGCCTGTTATTATAGAAAGCCGTGTGTGTGACGAAAAAGTAAAGATACTTTTGCATCCAGCGGCTATTGCACCCAACATCTACATCATTAAAAAAGTAGGTTTTTACATTTTTGTTTTTGTTTTTTTGTTTAACTACTTATCCTAATTGATCACTTTTTTTCAGGATTCTCCTCATGGGTTCAAGCTTATTACGCATAATATGTGTTCAATTACCAATAATACGTTAGTTATTGTAAGTAATAAATTAAGAAATAATTATTTGTGAAATATTGTAGTCATTAATGACTTCAACCTGGCTAATAATTAAAATTGCTCTCTTTCTCTCTCTCTCTCTCTCTCTCTCTCTCTCTCTCTCTCTCTCTCTCTCTCTCTCTCTCTCTGTCTCTCTCTCTGTCTCTCTCTCTTTCTCTCTCTCTCTCTCTCTCTCTCTCTCTCTCTCTCTCTCTATATATATATATATATATATATATATATATATATATATATATATATATATATATATATATATATATATTTATATATATTTATTTATATTTTTTTTTAGAAAATGTTTGAAGAAAGTTAGAAGATAACTAAAAATCTTGGTATTATGCAAGCCGAAGCGATTTAATTAAATAAATCGACAAAAAACGGCGTGTAAATTGCAAAAGAAAAAATAATTTTTTTAATATTCATTTTGGATGTATTGTTTAATAGCATTTATTTTAAAATAAATTCATTTTGCAACACGTTTTTTAATTTTATAAAATTTCGTCATAATAGTTTAAGGTAAATCCCACATAGGTTATAGGTGGAAAACATCACATGTTAAAGATCAAAAATGCTGCACATTTTGAATACCAAATGGGATAAAGTAGCAGATACCAGATTAAGTAAAGCCTCTCTGAAAGCTTCGATGATTAATTTTAAATTACTATTTAAGTAACTTTTAAATTAAAAGAATTTTAAAAATTATCATAGAAATAATAATAAAAGTATTGACTACATAGAAATATTATAAAAGTATTGACTACTTTTATACCATTTGGATTAAAATATGTGGCATTTAAGATCTATAACATGTAGTATTTTCCACCTATATCCCATGTAGGATTTACCACATAAACCCATGTGGGATTTACCATATGAAACCCACATGGGACAAAATAATAATCCCCATATGGGTTACATATGTTAAAAACCCACGCGTATCCCATATGGGATTTACCATATGGAATCCATGTGGGATTTACCATATGAAACCCACATGGGACAAAATAATAATCCCCATATGGGTTACATATGGGAAAAATCCACGCGTATCCCATGTGCGCTTTTTCACTGGGAGTTGTGTGATTTGAAAGTTTGTGTTTTTTTTAGTTTTTCTTTTAACCTTCCAACTTTTTTTTAATTTTTTTTGTTGGTTTATTTGTAAGTTTGACGCGCTCACCGAACTCCGACATCTTCGGTGTTGTTATTCAGCGTTGCATTTCATTGGATTCTTGAATGACGTGACGTAAAATATCGTATGAATATAGTGACTGCTTTTACTTTCAACGGACTACACCTCTTTTTCCATCGGACAGGTTTTTTTCTTAATAATATTTCCAAGGTATATTAATAATTTTTTAACTTAAAAAGTAGTTTAGTATATACTATGTATGACTATATATAGAATAGCGGCAATAACTCAAAAAATTACAAAATGTGACGCTTTTTCGCTTGTGGTCTTCATATATTTCTGGCTACCGCATATCGCAAAATATCTGGCAACCCTGTCTCAAAGTTATTTTTTTAAAACTAAAACACTAGCTTGTCTACCAATGTTAAAATGAGCAAATGCTTCAAAAGTGCCAAATTGAAGTTGTGTAAGCGAGACTTAATGACCTTTCGGTATCCGCTCCCATACGGATAGTTGAGCGCCAAACCAGCCACAAAAGTTTAAAACAATTAGTTTATATTAAAAAATGATTTTTGTTGTGTTTTTTTGCAAACACCAATAAAATAAATTGTTTTTCTAAAGTAATTGCAATCCAGTTCTTAAAATTTTTAAGTCCACTGAATTGCAATTACTTTTAATTTCTTAGTTTAGTGACTTTTGTTAAAAACTTTTAAACTTTGCGTCTAAGTTATCTCATGTCAACATATTTGTTGTATAAGCTGGTTTGGCGCTAAGTCATCCATAAAGTCATGCTAAAAGACTTATTACGAAAAAATTTGATTTTCGAACTGTTTTTTAATTAAGGTAAAAAAATAGTGTCGTTGTTATGGCGGTATTAAGATTCAATAAAATTTAGTATAATGAAGATCTATAGTAAATTTTCAAAAATGATTTTGAGAGTTTGTAAGTTTCTGATTTTGGACAAAACAAGAAAATTATTATTTTTTTTCAAAAAATGTCATATTTCTGAGGGGTTTTCCACCTTGATTAAAATTTATATTAAAAATAAATATATGTTAATACAAAGTAATCGTTTGGACATTTAAAGGGTTTCAGTAGAAAAAAAAAAAAAGATCCAAAAATTTTTGTCCACCATATGACTAATATCATAAACACGAAATGAGCCGCAGCCTAAAAGTTTCTTTTCCTTATATCTTTTTAAAAAACGCACGAAAATATTAAGCCTACAAAAAGCCAACGTCATTTTTGGTGTAAAATTAAGGTCATTCCTGAGGTAAAATTAAGGTCACTTCTACCAGAAGTGACTTTACTCTAGAAGTTTTAGTGTAAAATCCTGATGTAAAATTAATGTCATTATTAATATCATTATAATTAACTGAAAAGTTTAACATGATTATGGGTTCAAAACAAAAGTTTTGTTTAATAGCAAATCAAATAAGCTTCCATGTTTTGACATTTCTTCGAAGAAAGCTTCAAAATACAAAACTTTGATAAAAATTAAACTTGCGATTTATTACTACTTGCGCATGCTATACAGTTGTTATATTAATTTTTTTAGAAATTAGCACAAAAATCAGTTATTTAAAGTAATTTATTTGTATCTTATTATAAATAGTTTTTTTCTTTAGCGTGGTTTACTTCTGTTATCAAACAAAAGCCGTTTAGGCGTACACCAAATGTAATCTAAAAATCGAATAACCCTCCATTTTTGAACATATCGGATTAATGGACTTGTTTGCATTTTATACTTAATGTTACAAAGAATGTCGCAAAACCAATCAAACATAATAATCCGAAAAAACAAAATTGTCAACAAATTCCAGGGGGTAATTGTTCCTTTACTGTGATGCCGCAAAGTGTTTAAGGCTTGTTCGCAATGATCAGGCTCGTTTAGTCGATAACAGCAACCATTATACGGTGCAAAATATGCAGTAAAAAAATCTTTAGGACTTTTTTTAAAAAGTGCCCAGTAATCCGGATAACAGTTGCTTAGCTTAGCTATAGAATCGATATAAGTATAAGCTTCAACTAAAGTTGTGATCCTTCTTGAGGTTGTTTGAAAGTACTGTTCCCAATATTTTTTATCTTCTTCTATTACTCGAGTTCTCTCCTCAAAAGTTGCTAGTTTTACATGACCAGCGATTACTCGAACTACCCATCTGGATGTCATTTCAGCCATTCCAGGAATAGAACCAATGACTGGTCTAGCGTATCCAATGTATGACAATGAAGTGTCATTGACATCATAAACAAGCTTGTAAAGATCAGAAAAATTACATTTGTAGGCATCTGGCAAAAATGGAAAGTCAACTTGGTATCCAGTACACTGAATGATAACATCAACCTCTACGCTCGTACCATCGGCAAAAAAAACTTTTTTTTCTACAACTTTATCAATAGGGCCTTTAGGAATAACTTTTTTGTAATCGATATAATCCAGTACATGCGCATGTTTATTAATAAAGGCATGAAAAAACTGGTTATTGCTTCTAAACTCAGGTATACCATGGCCTTCATAAGCCAACAAAGATCCGCTGGTGGTCCATCGACATATCCACGCTAGCCCTAAACCAAGAATATAAACTTAAACGAATTTGTTTATTTTTATCATTTAGCTCCCAAAGGGCTATTATAATTAAGGAGGCTACTTATTTTTTTGTTTTACTTTAAATTAGGCTGAACTAAAAGTAAAAGTATTTTACAACAATACATGCACAATCATACCTTAACATTGCACTTATTTTATAAAATGTCTCTAACCTGGTTTTCCTTTTGTTTGAGGTGATATAAGTTTCAAAGCTCTCGACGAAGCTTTGTCGAGTGCTTGCGGTTCACGGTGTGGGAGCAGTTTAGCATACTTTCGGAAAAAGTGTTGACCACGAGGAATACACCAAACAATTGATTTAACATGGGGATACCACTCATCCAAAACATCACTAGATGTTTCTCCACCACCCAAAACCATAATGCGTAGATCTTGATGCTCTTTGCGAAATTCTTTTAAACACCCTGAGTGAAGGAGCTCACCAGTGTAGTTTTTAAATAGAGTTTCTTCTAATTTACGATTAGCTTTTTGATGAACACCCGTGCAGATCATTAAATTTTTTGCGTAGTATGTAAAATTTAATTCAGTACAAATAATCCACACTCCATTTTCTTTAAATATTTTTGAAACTCGGCAGTTAAAATGAATTTTTTTTCGTAAATCATGTTTCTTAGCATAGCTATTCAAGTATTCCCATATATCGCTGTGTTTTGGAAAGTTACCTATTTTACATGGCATGGGAAAGTCACTTATTTCTGTAACAGAACTTGACGAGGTTGTGCATGTATTTTTCATTACTGTAACAACGTTTGGATCCGGACTGAAGTTCCAAACTCCTCCTAAATCATCTCTCGTTTCAAGAACTCTCACTTGTAAGTTTTCTTCTTTTGCATATTTACAGGCAAGAAGACCAGACCACCCCGCTCCAATAATAACCAAATCTAATGTTTCTTCGACTGCATTAGCCATTTTATCTACAATTAAAAATAATCAAAAAAGTTTTAGCTTTTTATTATATATGCAAAATATTCTTAGAAATCTATAGCAAGTAAACAAAATTTGTAAAAGTAATATTTGAAAGAACATTCAAAAATTACTTACATCTTTATTGAGTAGTTTTTTATATGGATAGTTTTTTTGACAAGTTACGATGTGTATGTTACAATTAAAAATACTGGGAACCACCAATGCTTCTTCTCCATTCAATATAATTCTTTTATCCATTGTTTTCAGCAAACGAACTGTGTGAAAGTTTTTGTCAATTATGTTACATGAATTGTTTATAATTTTGCAAAAAATTCAAACTATTTAGAGAAGCTAATAAATCTATTGAAATCTCATGAAAGATAATTATAATCCCTTAATTGCTTTTTTTTACAAAAATTATAAACAGGAGATTAAAATATTCATTGTTAAATCCTTCAAATTTTGTTGCAGAACAATATCAATGTAAGACTAAACAAAGTTGTTGAGTATCTCAAAAACTATTTTTATATCTTCAAAGGTTAACGCAAAACTGATCTTTAACAATATGTATGTCATGTTCTATATATTAAATTAAATTATAAACTTTCAGTCTTTGAATTTAACAAAATATTTAATAGATTTTAATGCTTTTTATTAAATAACTAAATAAACGCAAACGTTTTCTTCTGACCATTAATGGCGTTTTTGTTACACTTGGTAAAATGCAAACTAGAAGTTGTTAACCGAACTTTTTGCAAACGATCATCTTAATGGTAGTTGATGACTTAACAATTTACAAGATCGAGTCTACACTCTTCCCCAACCCTTAGTCAATATTTGTACATTTATTTATGCTTATCCCGATAGACAAGAAATGTATTTACGCTTAATAATATATAAAATATTTGTAAGTAAATTTAAATAAAACATTTGTGGTTCTTAAAACACAATGTTTGGTTAACAAAAAGTTTTGTACCGGTTCGCAGACAATATTTTACGACTACTGAAACTAATTATAGCACTTTACGAAGCACATTTTTATAATTCCAAGTCAAAATTATTAGTTGTATTGTTTCTTAGGAATGCTAAACATTTTTAAAATTACCTTTGAATTACCTATAAACAAAACAAAAAGTTTAATTTAAACTTACGGCTTTAATAATCTATTTTGATACAAAAATATATTAAATAATATTAAAAATTGTTAATTTTAAAACAGTTTTTATGCTTTTTTTCTACTACCTATTTTCTCTGATAAAGGACGTAAATAAAAAAATATAAAAATTTCCAACTATTATTTATTGATTTTACATTTATTAATGTTAAAATTTATCGATCAAAATCACAGTAATCAAAGTTTGCTTAAGTTCAAAGGTCATTTACGAGGTCATTAACAAGGCTCTCGTTTGTTCCGTCGGTTTTTCATTTTTTACAAAAATATACAAAGTATTTGTTCATAAATATGTTTTTTACGTTTAAATCACATAAATATACTTTTTTTTTTTATTAATTTTTTTTGACTCGCTGTCCTGATCCGAAAATACTTCTTTATATTCTCTTATATACTATTTTTCGACTTCTTATTATTATTATTATTATATATATATATATATATATATATATATATATATATATATATATATATATATATATATATATATATATATATATATATATATATATATATATATATCTTCCTGATAATCCAGCAATGGTGAAACTTAAAGTAGAAGATAAAAGTTAGATAAGTGTTTTTTACTAATTTATATATATATATATATATATATATATATATATATATATATATATATATATATATATATATATATATATATATATATATATATATATATATATATATAGGTAATACTCCATATTGTTTTAAAAAAATGCGCTTAAATCTATATAAAGTAAAATAAAAAATAGAATACAAAAAACTTTGTATATTCTGTTAAAATTTGTTTTGTTCATTAAAAATAAAACAATAACTAAATTAGTAGGTAGGTAAATACTCTATAAAAATATTTAATGTTTAAAAATAATTGTTTTAGTCAGATATAAAGGCACGTAGCTAATTCTTATATTCACTGTTATAACAATCGTGAAGACCATGGAACTTTAATATCAAAGCACAAAAAGAAACAAACTCAGAAAAACCTGACTCAGAAGAATTAGATTTCATACCAATCAAAAATACCCTAAAAGTGCCCCAGAAACAAAAAAAAGTAACCAACCAGATGTTGCACTAGAGATATCACATTTAACTTTTTTTCGTTTCTGGGGCGCTTTTAGGGTATTTTTTGATTGGTATGACTAATTTATACCAATAATTAATATAAAATCTAATTCTTTTAAGTCAGGTTTCTCTGAGTTAGTTTTTTTTTGCGCTTTAATATTGAAGTTCTAAGGTCTTCACGATTGTCATTCAAATGACTGATAAACGTTTTAGCAATAAGACTTTAATTAACAAATGATCAATCCTGAGTGGTACAATGAGTGAACAGAATCCTGACTGGTACAATGAGTGAGAATCCTGAGTGGTACAACAGAATCCTGAGTGGTACAATGAGTGAACAGAATCCTGAGTGAACAAATGATCAATCCTTAATGATCAATCCTGCAGTGGTAAGCGATTCATAAGAACTTATTTATCGCGAGAAAAAATTCCACGCTTAGCAAAACTTGATTTCAAATTTTCACTAGAAGTGTCTTTTATTAGTTTTAGCACCTTCCTTTTTTAAGAAGCGATGGAAAGTGTTCTTTTTGAAATGTTGTAGATTATTTACCAGCAGGTGATTCTTTCCATGAAGTCAAAATGGTTTTTCACTTACTTTTTAGTAATAACCATTTTCACTCCACGTTGACCACAGATTTTCTGATTTCTAGACAACATAAGGTGGTATTGTACATCCAGCAGCGTTGCCACATAACATGACATGACTTTATTACGACATATAACTCTATGACATATGGCTCTTTTGCGGCTTGGGTCATCTCTTAGGTTTGTTTCATCAAAGTTGCTTATATTTTCTGCTGGCACATTTTTAACAACTTGGGTGAAGTTTTCAATAAACTTGCTCTAAGTTTTTTTTGTTAAGAGCAGCCCGATAGCGTTTTATATCGCCTGCCAAACGTAAAGTGAGCATAGGATGTCTTTTTAAAAATAGTTTACTCCATTCTGGTTCTGGAAAACTATTTCTAAACAGTGAAGTAGTTTTTTTTTAGAAGAGAGGTAAGCCTATACAATAAATCTACAATCCGATTCGTCCACAAGAAATCCAAACTCAGACACTTCCATGATGTTAGAAACAAAAGCAGATTCTTTCAAAGCAGCAAATGTTGTAGGATATCCTGGGTTCTGATTGTGTTTTGGCAATTCTACAACTGCAAAAATGCTTAGATGCTGCTCTCTAACTAATTTAGCCATTAATAACAGAAGACACTGTTGGAGCCTTTTTTGAGAATAATCTACATATTTTCTAGAGCCCAGTCTGCTCGTATACATTTTTGATATTTTTATTAGCTGGAATATAGATCAATCAGTATATTTCACCAACAAAAAAATTCTATTTACAGTATAGCAAGTTTATTACAATACTATTTTTATGCAGAGAAAACGCAAAGGAACCTTTGTGAAGGAACACTAAAAAGGGACTTTTGTTAGGGGACACACTATGCGTAGTGAAGAGGAAATAGGGTTTTGGTGACTTTTTTGAAAAAATTTCAATTTTAATATTTTAAGTATTTTTTAATAGAAACAATTTAGTATTAATTATTAAAAAAATGTTCATTTCAAATTTTTTCAAATTTGCCTTTTTAAGTGCAGGATTTTCAGGGATAAAAAACCCCGGGTTTTCGCAAAATCTTTATATTACACAAGACAATTTTTAAATTTCTTCAATATTTTTCGCATATTATCAAATAATTGATACATTTTGTAAATTAAAAACCAAGAAAAGAATAACAAAATGTGTGGATTATATGTTCGTAAAGAATAATTGATTGGATCATGGATTAATTGATTGGATCACAGAGATTTTTTATTTGTTAAAAATTTTCTGCAATAAATTGACTTTTTATAAGTTAAATAATGTTCTGGCTACCTCTGTAGTAACATCGTACAAACTCAATTCAACTGAAGTAGTTTTTATTAAAAACCGGTAAGTTAACAGTTTTTGTTAAGTATAAAAAACAAAACTGGATACAGAGCATTACATTCGTTCCTAGTCGTTAAGTTATAGCTTTTAAGTTAGGCGTGCTTAAATTTTTTAAAATGATCATTTTCAATTTAAGCAAACTTTTGTTTAATGATTTTCCTCAAAGGCATATTTTCACAAGTAAAAATTAATTTGTATGTGCTATATTTTTGCAGTCCATATTTTTATCACTTCATGCTCGTTACACAGTGAGTTTTAACATTTTCGAAAGTCTGGCTTTTTATTTAAAAAAATTTTGTGGAAAAATAAGAAAGTTGTTTTGTACTATATATAAATATTTTTTAGATTAAAAACCAACAAAGCAAATATCCCTTGTGAATATAATATGTTATAGCTTATTTAACAACAAAAATAACTTATATTTTATATATATTAAGTTGTTATTATTATTTTTAAATAAGATACGAAAATTAAATTATAATATATATATATATATATATATATATATATATATATATAATAATACATAATTCATGACTTAGTTTAATAATAACAATTAATGTATAAAAGATTAGAAAAGATTAGAAAAAGATCCTAAAAAAGAGATTAGGACATATGAGGAGGAACAGCAATTAATTAGAAAAGGTGTAAATCTGATTAAACAGGTTAATCAACTTATTAAGCAGAGTGAGCGTAACCCAAATGAAGGTGATTTACTGCTTCACACTTATGAATCCAATACAAGCAATATATATATATATATATATATATATATATATATATATATATATATATATATATATATATGTATTTATATAACTATATATATATAAAAATAAATATATATACCTAAATATATATATATAAATATATATATGTATATATATATATATATTTACATATATATATACATATATATATATATATATATATATATATATATATATATATATATATATATATATATATATATATATATATATATATATATATATATATAACGGGTGATGCGGAAGTTATCGGACAAAATGAAAACGTCAATAACTTATTTATAAATAAAAAAACAAATTACTATAATATCTTTTTTAAATAAAGCATTTATCTTTTAATAAAAATAAATTATCTTTTCTTGTCTCAATCTTGCTCTGACGCCTTTCATATGCGACTGTAAAAAGTTTAAATGAATTTCTTGTAGTTTTAGTTTGATGCGATCAATCAAAACTTGCTCTGTTGAAGCTTGCCAATCTCCCTCGTAAACCTTCTGTGCCAAATGTCCCCAAAAATTTTCAATTGGTCGTGCTTAAGGCACATTTGGGGGATTGGCTTCTTTATCAACGTAATAGACATATTGGTCCATCCAATTTAGAGAATCTTTAGAATAATGAGAACTTGCTAAATCTGGCCAAAATGAATAGTTAAAGTCTCCATGATACTTGTGAATAAATGGAAGAAGTCGTTTTTCTAAACATGAATTAATATTGATTGATGAATTGATTGCTACAGCCTTGGAAGTGCGAAACAATGGCTCGGACATACCACGGTCAGATATGGCTATCGACATTAATAATTTTTTTGGAAATTTCTCTTTTTCTATAAAACGAACACTTTCTGGGCATGTCTTTTTGTTGTTTGTGTAGTATCCAGAATTTCCAGGCATGTTGTCCCCTGCAAAACAAAAATATTTTTCGTCATTGATGACTAGAAGCGATTTTGTGTTATAGAGTTGGTTAACTAGTTTCGTGCTTCTTTTCTTTGCCTGTATTTGTTGTTCTATTGTGTATTTTAGAGTCTTTTCACATTTTCTATATTTAACATTCATTTTTTTTAACTGACGACCAATTGTCGATTGATTTACACCGAATTTAATACCTATTTTTCTCTGACTGACCCCTTTTCGATTGTTGACAAGTCTCGTTAATTCGGTTTTCTTTTCTCTAGTCCAAGATGTCGGACGACCAGGGTGCTTTCTATTAGAAGACGATTGAACAGTTTCAAGTCTTTTTAGGTTATCATATATTGTACTTCGAGCAAATCCTTCCTTTTCAAAATGATTTACGATTTTTTTTTTTTTTATATCAGGTTTATTTACAAAAAACATTTTTAGTCGCTTTCGAAAAAGTTCTCGTTCAGCTGCATTTAACCTCATTAAAAAAAATTGTGTTTCAAATAATAAAGTTTATATTTTATAGAACGTTTATGCCTACGCATAAAACCACAAAAACTAATTATTATGCTCAAATAATGAAATTAGGATTTGTCCGATAACTTCCGCATCACCCGTTATATATATTACAATAAAAAAAAACTCTGTAATAATAGTTAAAAAATAGAAGTCTTTACAGAAAAATATTAACGGACAAAAATTATACATAAACCAATAAATTTATTAGAAAATAACTCGGTAAATAACCAATCAAAATAACCAACATCCAAAAAAGTTGGTTATTTTGATTGGTTATTTACTGAGGGCTTCTTTTATCTTTAATTTGTGTTTGGTTGGGGCATTATCCAAAATCTCATAAGAATCACAGTTAGCCAGATTTTTGCAATTAATAGATAAATTTAAGTGTTTAAATATATGAGATTGTTTATCACTTTTAAGGTACTCATTTATTCTAGTTGCCAAATGTCTGGAGGTTTCTCCAATATAACTGGCATTACAGCCAGCGCAAGAAAATTTATAGACAACATGAGATTTAAGCAGTTTAGGAAGTGACTCTTTTAAGCAAAAACAATCGTGTATTTTATTAACAGAGAAAATTAATTTTATTAGAACACCCTTGCAATATTTATAAACAATTTTTGAAACTTTACTTTTAGTGTAATTAGAGTACATTCCACTGTGTGGAAGCTTAAAGTTTAAACACTTTAAACACTTAAATTTATCTCTTAATTGCAAAAATCTGGCTAACTGTGATTCTTTTGAGATTTTGGATAATGCCCCAACCAAACACAGATTAAAGATTAAAGAAGCCCTCCACATTAAATGGGAAAGTCCCTCACTTAATAAACAAACTTTACATTATGCTATAAACTTATCTATTTAATTTGAATGTCAGTTTCTTTTTTGTTTTTGTTTTGACAGTTGGTTATTTTGATTGGATATCTACCGAGTTATTTTGTAATAAATATACTGGTTTATTATGTATAATTTTTGTTCGTAAATATTTCCCTGTAAATACTTCTATTTTTTGATATATGAATATATATATATATATATATATATATATATATATATATATATATATATATATATATATATATATATATATATATATATATATATATATATATATATATATGTATACACACACACGCGCACATAAACACAAATTGTTTTTACTATGTTTCACAAAACCACTTCTAAGTTTGACATCTTTGTTGGTGTTGCATTTATTTTAATGTATTTTTAAATTATTTTTAGTGTACTACAGAAAGCACGTAGATCATAATGAACAAGATGGTTTGAGACTTACTCATTGATATGAAAAGCACAACTATAAGACCGGATATACAGATTTTCAATCAGAAATCTAAACATCTATTTGCACTTATTACATTAAAAAAACAAACATACGTATGTGCAATGGTACTTCAAAATAATAGTAATTCATGGTGCTTCTTTTATTAGTTATTTTAAGTATCCTGCAATACGTAATCTTATTTTTACGTATTAATAGTAATACGTGTAATAGTAATAAATTCACCATGAAAAAAAAAAATTTAATTAAATAGAGCCGATTGAAAAAATTTATTTTTCAAAAGACTCTTTTCCTGCCACAAGCCGTTCTTGGCTTGTCGTAACACTTATCCACACTACACTTATTGAGATTTTTTGCTGTTGCAAAAAACCTCTTTTCGTAAAAAGGAATAGTTAGAGAATTGAGATGTCTGCAAACAATATGTATTATCTTTTTAAACCAAATTGAAAATTAAAAACATACAAAAAAAATGTTTAGATAGAAGGAGGAGAGGCGAGGGGGGGGGGGGGCGAGGGGCAATAGTATTTGATATACTATGCAAGTATTTTTAAATAGCATGTAAAAATACCTTACAACTATCTCAGCTATTGTTAAGTAAGTTTACAACTCTGTAAGGTATTATTGCTCCCATCTAAATGTTTTTTTTTGTTTTTATTTCTTATAAAGTTTATAAAGGTCAAAGGCTAAGTGACTTTTCAATTCGTCCAAAAACAAATTTTCATCCAAGTTCTAGCTTATAAAATTTTGATCATTTGTTACATGATGATGAATACAACAGAATGTTAAAACAAAAAAAAAAAAATAAAAAAAAAAATAGAATAAAAATAATCTGCAAATGTTTACCCTTACCACTAAGCAGCTAACTAAAACTAATGCCAATAACATAAAATTAATAACATAGAAAATCTTAAATCAAATAAAAAGGTATTTAATCTCAGTTATTTAAAAAAGTTATTTGTTGTATGTGATAATACAAAATTTTAGTTATCTTTTTATCATGATATGTTTTATTTTGAAATTTTACTTCTTCTAAATCAAACTCTTCTTTCAATGATAGAATGTCCTTCACTCCAAAACTCGCGTTCACCACTATCAATAAGAGATGCTGATGTATTTATGGGTTTGGTTATCCTCAAGTTTTTTCGTTTTCATAAGCATAAAATATTGGGCTCTAAAAAAATGGGTTAATCTGCAGTTAAGCGGCGTAAAATAGTTTTATTTAGCTGTTACAAGTTGCGAGACTTGCTCAAAGTAGTGACTTTTGAATATAAACATAAGGAATATTCAGGCCGTTAGCAACCGGGTGGGCAGCAGGGGCATTTACCCTCCCAATAATTTTTCAAATAAACAATTTTAAAGATATTGACTGAAAAAATACCTAAAAAAAAAAAAAAGGTCCTTGATACTATTTCAGGGTAGTACTGCCCCCCCCCCCCCAATATAATTTTTGTTCCTAGGGCCATGTATTTATTGATATTAGTAAATACACCAACTATCTTATAGTCTGCTGCTACAAGAAAGTGCCGCTACATCAACTAAGGTTTTGATTGGGGCAAGTCTCACAACATGCAAAAAAATAAAACTATTTTACGCCACTTAACCGCAGGTTTACCAAAAAATGATTAAACGCTTATAAATGTTTATAGTATAATTAATTTGATTATTGCTAGGCTTATCTTTTTTTTTATAAATTAAATGTAAGGTCAGCTAGTATGGTGCAAGTAAGTGTCACTTGGAAAGTGAGTGTTGCATACGAGTAGGTATCACCTACTGGCGCAAATAATGGTGTCACGTGGGGAGGGGTGTCATAGCAACTTTTGTCGATTAAAAAAAAAGTCCTCGTTTTTTAAAATTTGCTAGCTGCCTTATCAACACTCGTCAACCAACTTGTCTGAAAGGTCTACATTTGCCAAATGACTTGTCAAAAATGGTCAAATTTGCATACTAAATGAACGAAAAATAGTTGATAAGGG
This sequence comes from Hydra vulgaris, assembly GCF_038396675.1. Lineage (NCBI taxonomy): Eukaryota > Metazoa > Cnidaria > Hydrozoa > Anthoathecata > Hydridae > Hydra > Hydra vulgaris. The sequence goes on along the minus strand of NC_088929.1, from coordinate 6,095,227 downwards.
GGGGGGGGGGGCAATGACACCCCTTTTCCAACAAACTCCTCCCCCCTTCCCTTCCATTGCGCCAGCCTTGCTTAAATGTTACTACGCATATAATTGTAAACTTGACTTTTGGTAATTAAAACACAATAACTGAACAATAATTAAAAATAAAAAAATTGAAATAGAACTGTTGGCAAAAACTCAAATTGTAAAAAAAAAAACCTTCGTTTATTTGTCATCACCTTGAACATTTCTGACTTTTGCTAACAGAGCATGGGAGAAGAGGGTCTTATGAAAAATCTTTTCTTCTAATTACACTAGGTGAAGACTGTGATGTAATTAGAGGAGACAATGTAAATCTGCTTTAATCTAAGAGTGCAGCGGTTTTTTCTTTATCCAATTTTGAAATATTTGATTTTGATATTTAAATATTTAAATTTGATTTTGATACAAAGCAATTACTATCCTTTTATTAAAAATTTTGATAATGTTAATTATTTAATATCTAATAAATTGACGCAACATGTTAACTATATTGTGCTTAAAACATGTTTGATATTATTCTATATTATAATAATAACGCAATTTGTAAATGCAATATTTATTATAACTTACGCCATTTGTAGATGGAATATAAAACAGAATTTATTTGGCTTTGCATGTATATATGAACGGACATATATTTGCATGTATGTGTGTGTGTGTGTGTGTGTGTGTGTGTGTGTGTGTGTGTGTGTGTGTGTGTGTGTGTGCGTGTATAATAAAAATAAAAGTAGAATAAAATAGAGAATTAAAAAAAAAAAAAAAAATTTTATTTTTTTCTTCTTATTTTTCTGCAAATAGCAAATTGATTATTAAATCAGTTTTCTCTTTAGTTTCTATTTTCCTTTTTCATTTTTATCGAATTTTTTAGTTATATTAACGGGGCTGAATGATAAGACCATGTCTTCTGCCGGCTCCGGTCGAAACTTTAATGTTATATTTTTATGTTGTAAAAACATTGTAAAAGCTTATTTTTTTAATGACGAAATTAAATAAATAAATAAAAATAATAAAAATAGTGGGTTATTTTTGTTTATAAATAGGGTTGCCAGACGTCTAGCTTTTACGAAAGAGAACACAATAAAAAAATTTGTTTTTACAGGTTTGGCGCTGTATTCTCCTCCGTAAAAGCCGCAAGTCTGGCAACCCTATTTATAAATGAATTGAAAAAAGACGACAATTATAATGTGAAGTTGACACCAGTGATTTTCAACTTTTTTTAGAAAAATCAATAGACCTCTTAACAGTTCCAATAATTTCGTGCGCGCGCATATTTAATAGAACGTCATGGTTCTTTAAGCGCAGATTCGCATGAAAGAAAGTAAATACACAGATACATTATGAAAGCATTCTCGATAGAAACAGTTGCTTACATGAGATTTCTTTTCTTTTTTTCATAATAAGGACATCAATTTTGCTTTATTTAAGTTTATTTTAACTAATTTAAGTCTAAATTTATATTATTTATATATTTATACTCTTTATATGTTTGTGTAATAAAATAAAAGCTCTTAAATAGAATGAAAACGAACAATGATAATTGTGTGTGTGTGTTTATATATATATATATATATATATATATATATATATATATATATATATATATATATATATATATATATATATATATATATATATATATTTATATATATATGTATATATATATATATATATATATATATATATATATATATATATATATATATATATATATATAATTGATTTTTTGACGAGATTAAATAAAAATAACTACATGATTTTTACTACTAAAAGTTTCATGCGTTTAGCAATAATCAGGTAAAAAATACATTGTTTTTTTCGTTAAAAAATATACCGTAAACCGGGGTAACTTTGTACCAATTTTGATAAAGAAGATAACTTTTTGAAAAAATCGAATATTTTCCCAAAACTATTTTGATGCTAAAAGTTGTGCATTACTAATATCATTTAATTAGTAAAATGGCGTATTCATTATATTCACCAAACCCAAGATTTTATGGAAATAATGAGGTGGTCAATGTTACCCGGCAATGGGGTAACTTTGTCATAGTAAAATGTTTTTTTAGCACCGAATGTAAATTAAGTGTTATTAACCACATTTAATGTAATTTAAACTTACAGTAGCTTTTATTTCAAAAAGGGATACCTAAAATATGTCAAGAAATTAAAAAAGGGACAATAAAAATAATTATAAACAGTATTAAAGAAACATATTAGCTAAAATAATTTATTTATTTTTCAATTATTTTTTTATTAAATGTCAGAAAAAGCAAAAAATAAGAGAGTACAAACAATTTGTAACATAAACTCTTTGTAACACAACTTATTTCAATTTATAACAAAACTTGTATAACACAACTTGTAACACAAATTGCGACAATTTGTAACATTAACAATTTGTAACACAAACAAACAATTTGTAACGTAAACTCTGTTTTTTTAAGAAAAATTTAGGCATCTCTTCAGTAATCTATCATAAATTCAATAGAGACTGATTCACCTTCAGATGCTGTTTCTGTTTCACTATTGTATTCTACAGAAATAGATTTTCCTGGTTCAATTTTAAGTCTTTTTTTGGATATATTTTTTTTATTCTTATTTTTACTTTGTGTAACATCTTTCTTATCACCACCTTCATTTTTTTTCTCATTTAATATGTCTAAAAGGCTCTGGTCTAAAGCTTTACGAGGACTTAAGGCGTTTTCACTTGGTAATTTGATATACACAACATTAGGATTAAATGGCACCAAACCACAAGCTCTAAATCCACCGATTAAATTTTTTCTCGAACATTCATTAATGGATGTCATTAAATGGATGTCAAAAGAAGATTTCTCTAAGTTGCTGAAAAACATTCAGCAACTTAGAGAAATCTTCTTTTGGTAACGTTGCAAATTTTTTACCACGAGAAGTGAGTTTCCAACCCAGAAGTATACTTCTCCAGGCTTTTTTTAATGGTGCAAAGAATGCAACATCAAGAGGTTGAAGTAAATGGGTTGAATTGGGCAGAAGGCATATGAATCTAATGTTATATTTTTCACAAGAATGAATAACTTTATGACTTAAATGGGAGGAGAGATTGTCACCTATTAATGCTTTTTTTCCAGTTTGTTTCTTAATGCATGGCAATAATGTTCGAAAAAACCAATCCTCAAAAGTAACTTCATCAAACCAGACAGATTGGGTTCTATTATAGCGAGAATTTTTTGGACCATGTTTTATCCATAAATTGTATAAATGTGTGCTTTTAAAAACTGTGTATGGTGGAAGAATTTCTCCAACACCATTTCCACAAAACATTACAGAGAAACAAGCTTTACTGCTATTCATTATTCTCTCAGGGTACTTAGTTCCACGCTTCATAACAACTTTTTTATTTCCAGGGTCATCACGCAAATTTGTTTCATCATAATTCCAAATGTTACAAGGTGGAACTCCTTCAAGCTCAAGTCTAATATTGTCAAAATAAATTTTTAATTGCTCTTTGTTTATAGCTGCACGTTTTCTTTTAATATTTGATGCTATTCTATGGGTTAACTGTGAACGTTTCATAAAACTTGAGACCCAATCATCACCAGGAATATTGTTTTTAAATATTTTTACAGTACGATTTTGCGATTTTAAATAACCAGCTACTAACATTTTACCATCAAGTTTATTTAATGGAAATCCCCAATCACACATGACCTTGATTCTAGATGAAAATAACTGTTCCTCATCATAAGTAAATACGGTTGGTGCACCAATGCATTTTTTATGCTTTGACTTCATTTTATTATGTATAGTCGTTCTTCTTGGTATACTAAACCTTTTTGAGGCTTGACGAATAGACATACCTTCATTAATTGCACCCATACACTCTTTCAAAAGAATGGTATTAGAAGTGTTGTATGCACGTTTTCCAACACTATGCTTGTTATATTTACGAGGCATTATGCTTTAAACAAAAGTGAATATAAACAACACAAGCAAACTGCAATGTAGTAATTTATTAAACTATAATATAATTTTATTAAATTTTAAAATAAGAGTCTCTAAATTTTGTTATAAAGTTAACAAAATTATGATTTAGCAACAACAACAACAAATAGTTTAACAAGAAAATATACTTTTTTAATAATCCTAAAATACATTCATGCTAAAAACTGTTTTTCAAAATAAACAATTCGGGTAACATACTTCAAAAAAATACTCTAGTTATAATAAATAACGATCAAACTACTTTAAAATGAATATTATTTACATGGCCAAAGTTACCCCAAAAGAGTATAAACCTACGGGGTAACTTTACCCTGTAAAAAAACCAGAATGTTGTTACTTGAGCCAAAAACTTTTTACTTAATTTTATCTGAACCTTTATCTTTAAAACAGAACTAAAACTGAGTTGTTTGCTATCATTTTTATCTTTGCCCAGACAACATTCTGTTTTACAGTTTTATATTGTGTTTTACCAAGATGTAGTTTTCATTCTTTTTCACTTATAGTAAAGAGCATTTGCAACAAACTTCATATCAAAATTTAAGCAAGAAAGATTGCATTTACAAATAAAACAAAAATAGTAAAACGTTACTTAACTGTTAAAAAGTTACAGATGTTTAGTTAAAAGTTTTGAAAATGGCCAAAGTTACCCCGCTGGCCAAAGTTACCCCGGTTTACGGTACTCAATAAACATCGTGGCGTTCAAAAACAATTATAAAACTCTAACTATTTACGAGCGTGGTTTGGTTTTTTAATCTTTGGGCTCGTGGTTGTCAAGCAAGAACTTGTTTTTGTGACGGCACTTAGAAATAATTTCTGTTTTTTTATTTAATAATTTTTGCGTACCTTTGTATGATATTATGCAAAGTTTTTCATGAAGGCAAAGCAAGCATTTTTTTGTTAAGTTTTCTTTTATCTGCCATATATACTTTGAAAGGGTGGTTAAATTTTTCATCTTTTTGTTTGTGAATGAGTGTTTGTGGTTAGCCCATATTTTCTTCCATTCACCTTCTGCTAGGCCAATATATACTTTTTCTGGGGTGTTAGGGGGGAATACTATAGATTTACAAATAACATTAGAGGCTCTACATTTTCCTATTATAGGGCAGTTTTCTTTTTTATGCAATTGCAGGGTGGGTATTCTTTTGGTCTTTCTGAACAAATTTTCTTGTTGTGGCTTTTTATTATACTTTCGATATTTTTGGTGCAGCTATAACTCAATTTGATAGTGTTTCGATTGAATAGTTTACTTAGGGGGTAGGATGTTGGAAAGTGTTTGTCGATTAAGTTCAGGAAAATATGTCCGACATTGGTAGAGACGCTTTTACTGTAAGGGGGGTTAAACCATATTATATTTCTTTTTCTTGTCTTTTTTTCTCTTTTTTGGGGGTTATACTTTAAATTAAAATTAGTGAAGCCATTTCTTCTTAATTCATCTTCGTATTCTGGTATAGATAAATTAAATGTTTTTTCATTTGAGGAATTTTGTGAAAATCTGTTGTGGATAGATTGGGATAAGCTTTATTATTTGCGGAGGTTGGTTGGAATCAGAGTGGGTGTAACGTAGATATTCATTTGGTTTTTTGAAAGGTTGGTAGGAGCTTTTTTCTAAGTTAAAGGATACATCTAAGAAGTTGACTGCGGGTAGGTTTGTTTGGATCTCTATTTTAAAACCAATCGTTTTTATAACTCTAATTATGTTTTTTCGTATTCTACTAATTTATGATCCAGTTTTGTTACGAAGTATCATCAGACCATCGTCACGATATAGTCCAACGTCTTCTTTATTTATTATTTTAGATAGTGAGTTTAATATATATAGGCCCACCAGTTCACAAACTTCTGCACCGTCAAAGCAACCCATTGTGACATCAAAGCAGTCGTGTGCTAAGTTTTTCTTCCATGTTTTGTTTTTAAAAAATAGCAAGGACTTTCTGCAATGTTTAATGACTCTGATGTTCTCTTCGCTAATACTTGTATGTTTTTTTGCAAACAGTATTGCATTACTTAGTATTTCTGATGTAATAGTGGGTTAAAAATCATATATATATATATATATATATATATATATATATATATATATATATATATATATATATATATATATATATATATATATATACATATATATATATATATTTATATATATATATAAATATATATATATATGTATATATATATATATATATATATATATATATATATATATATATATATATATATATATATATATATATATATATATATATATATATATATATATATATACAGAGTGCGGCAGCGATTTGCGAACCTTTTAGAACGTTTTTCAAAATTAATTTTTAAAATACTAAAAAATTATATCCATGGAATATTAATAGAAGAAAAGTTAAAGATAAATGCTTTTTCCACCTTAACATTCAATTAAGTCTCCTTTTTTTTTTGATCACTTCCTCAAGCCTTAGACGGAAGGACTGGCAAGTGGTTATTACATAGTCCCTTGACATTGAGTTCCAATCACGGGTAATTAATGACTTTAGTGAATTGAAACTTGAGCGGGCCTTTTTGCAACCCTTACTCTCAACTACGCTCCACACGCTATAGTCAAGGGGATTCAGGTCAGGGATGGATGGAGGCCAAATGTGTTTCGGCTAGAAATTAGCCATATTGTCCTTAAGATATTGTTGAGTTTTTCGGGACGCTCGACAAGGTGCATTGTCCTGTTTAAAAATGTAATTGTTTTCTGGGAATGTCTTCTTCAGCCATGGCACCACATAGTGTTTTAGTAAGCTAATATACACATCAGAGGAAACTTTTTCTTTCTCTTTGATGTAGATTGGTGGAAATTTCTCTCCACCTAGCATCATGATGGACTGAGGGTGCTTGGTGTGACACACAGGTGGTGCTTTGTCACCCTTCTGCACAACGAATCTGTCATTTCGCTTATTTATCACACAGTCAACATTAAGAAGTTTTTCACCTGAGAAAACTTTAACTGTTGACGAAGCATGGCTTTAAATTTGATTTAGAAGCTTCTTTGATCGTCCCAACTGTAGAGTTTTTAGTCTTTCTGTTAAAAGTTGACATAAAGGTCGGGCCACACTGACTTTCCAAGTGTTTTTAGAGTTCTTCTGTGTGTCCTTCCATCAACATTCAACAATTTTGCTGTCTTTCTGATGGATAGAGTAGGATTCTTTTCAACATGCTTTTTAAGCTTTTCTGTGAAATTTTTATCAACTTTTTTATTCACTGGAGAAAGCATTTTGGCTCTTTCAGCACTGCCACGTTTAACCACTTTGTAAAATGTAATTTTAAATACTCCAGAAACACGAATCACTTCACGTGCAGACAAACCTGCGTGAATCAAATTTAAAACTTCGGTTCTTTTGGCTTCCATTGTAAATTTTTTAAATATTTAAGTATTATATATATATATATATATATATATATATATATATATATATATATATATATATATATATATATATATATATATATATATATATATATATATATATATATATATATATATATATATATATATATTAGGGTGCATTAAAAAACAGAATTTTTTTTAAAATTGCCTTCTAATAGCTCTAAATATATGCTATATAGTAAAATATCACTGAATTAACAGAAAATTTCGAAATTAAAATGTTTTTAGAGTTGCCTCTAGTCCCTCGAACATTTTAGGGCCCCTAACATTCTGGGAAAAAAAAATTCTTCAAAAGTAGATCAACCTGGTACTCAAAAGAAGCAAAATTTTATAAAATGTTTGATAATAATATTTGAAAAAAAGTTTAATTTTTTTATGTAAAAATTATTATTTTGAATTTCATTGCATAATAACTATAGTTTTTCAACTAAAAATAAAAAAAATTCCTTTTTTACAGGTTTTTTAATAATATTTTTTCTTTTAAAAGTTTTTTTATAAAACAATTATTATATTCGAACTTTTTATAAAATTTCACTTCTTTTGAGTACCAGGTTGATCTACTTTTGAAGAATTTTTTTTTCCCAGAATATTAGGGGCCCTAAAATGTTCAAGGGACTAGAGGTAACTCTAAAAATATTTTAATTTCAAAATTTTATATTAATTCAGTGATATTTTATTATATAGCATATATTTAGAGCTATTACAAGGCAATTTTAAAAAAATTCTGTTTTTCAATGCACCCTAATATATTTTTTCGCGCTTTAGCCATTGAGTCGATAAGACGTGTTTTTGTTCGAGCGTAAGTTTCAGGATTTTATATATCTTTGTTTCTTTTCGTATTCTTTTTATTTCCTTTTCCTCATATTCTCTTTTTTCTAACATTATTTCTTTCTCTATTATTGCTTCATCTTATTAGCTTTTTAATTATTTTCTACTTTTAAATCATATTATATTATATTGATTATATTCGTGTCTAAAATAACAGTTTTGTCGTACTTCGCGCACCTATATTTATATATACCTATACTTATATACTTATATTTTATTATATATATTTTTATTTATATATTATTATTATAAAAATAGATTATTACAAATATAAGTAAATATTTTATAAATATATAAAATATTTACTTATATTTGTAATCAAATTACTAATATTAGTAAGTTATATACGTATAAATTTATTATATTAAGGTATATTCATATAAATCATATAAAATATCAATTTTATTGAAATTTTAATTAAATTTTTAAAATTTGTAATAAATTGTATCAAATATTAAAAAATTTAAAAACTTGCAATTGCTAATTGCATTTCATTGCTAATTATGTCAGCAATCGAAGTAATAGCTACCAACGCTTTTAAAGCGGCAGTAGATCTAAAGGATTTAAATGCTACTCTCATGAAAAGTTACCAAAGCGATATTGCTCTTATGATCAAGGCAGCTCTACTTGTTGCACTAGCGGAAGAGAAACGATCTAGTGAATTAAGAGAAAAAGCCCTGAAAGACAAAATTGATTTACTGGTAAAACAAATTAATGAGTTGAAAGAAATAAAATCAACAGCCACACCATCATTTGCATCTTTGCTTAAGGACAAATCGGATGAGAGCAAGCAGCAACGGCAGCAGTTAAGTACTTTTATCGCTGTTCAAAATAAAAATATTCGAAGTCGCGAGTTAAATGTCATTGTAGTCGGTCTTAATAAGTCTAGTACTGTAGACGATAAAAAGCTTGTTGAGGATTTTTTTGTAGCAACAGGATTGGAGGATGCTACAGCTATCGCACGTGTTAACCGCCTCAAATCGAGCAAAAGCAAAACAAAATTGTCAAACTCGAACATTATCCAGGTTTCGTTATCAAATCTTTCATCTCGAGCGGAAATACTCAAAAAATGCGCACACCACAAACAAGGGATATACAAGGGTGTCTACGTACGCGAAGACAGAACGCCAGAGCAACAAACCGAGTTTAACACCACACGCATCCAACTCAAAAAGCTTAACGACAAACTTGCCGCTGCTAACATTCTCGATAATCCGTTTCGGAATGTTATACATCGAAGAAAAGGTCGCATCTGTTGCATCGATGTCATCGAATCAACGTCCAATCAGTGCTACGTATTTTCATCCCCAGTCAGAGCTCTGTCAGACTACGCTAACCACACAGCCGTTCCTAACTCAGAAATCTCCACTGCCAACTAGACGTCCTAGACCAATAACTAAAGCAAAAATAAAACCGATACAACCCGACGCTTCTACAGTCTCACCTAGCCATCTAAGTTACTGGGCAAACAACCCATGTTCACTCAACAATGAAAAACGCCAAGAGCTTTTTGCTAGACTATCAGCTCTACATATATTCAGCCGGCCACACGTCATATTTTTTGCGGAAACTTGGTTCACAGATTTATTAGACGTTACCGTACCCGGCTACCAACCACATCGCAAAGACAGAGACAAGAGGGGCGGTGGAGTTGCAATTTACACAAGAGACGATATCATAGTCAGCGAAGTTAGTTCTACTCAGCTTAACTCAACATCAATTGAGCAAATCTGGCGAAAAATAAAACTTGGTCAAGAATCATTTCTCCTCGGCTGCTTATATCGTCCACACGACGAAAATGATCAAGTTCTTACTCAGTGTATCACATCAATCACTACCGCTCAACAGATACTGCCTAATATAAACTGCTCTGCAATGCTACTGTATGGCGACTTCAATTTCAGCCATACGTCTTATGAGTCTATCGAAGTTAACGGCGGAATTGCAACTGTTGCTCACGTGAGAGGTGAGCGTCAAGGCGACATCAGGTTCCAGAAGTGCCTTGATGAATGTCACTTAACTCAGCTTATCACATTCCCAACCTACCGTTGTAGTCGACACGTCGAGCCTACTAGCACACTCGATCTTATTATAACAAATGAGCCAGACCGTTTAATCTTCATTAAACAAGGCGATTCTCTTGGTGACACTCCAATGGGCCAAGCACACTGCTTCATCGAAGGTCAATTTGCTGTTGCATGCCTCAACAACTCGCCTACTTTGCCGCTAAAACCTCGACTCATTTGGAGTCGAGCAAACTACGCAGCAATATCAGCACATATTGCAGCTGTTGAATGGGAAACAGTATTCACTGGGCTAAATGCAAACGATGAGTACCAGCTTCTAGAAAACGTGTATAATGAAGCCACTAACCTACACATTCCGTCAACTACCACTCCCTTTACAGAAAAACAGGAGCAATGGGTAACACCAGAACTTATTGAGGCGGTCAAAGCGAAACGCACCTCTTGGGCCAAATACATTAATGCAGGTCGAGATACGCACAAATTTCTCAAAATATCGCATCGCACTGCCTGCAAAAAAGTTAAAAAAATGGTCAAAGCTGGCAGGCAAAAGTACGAAGAGCTACTCGTCAGGGATTCCGAAAGCAACCCTAAACGCTTACATGCATATGTAAGAAGCAAGCAGAGCGTCAGTAACAACATTACATCGCTTGAAACAGTCAATAGCAACATCACAACCGATACCGACGATATATGCGCATAGTTAAATAACTATTTTCAATCAGTCTTTGTTTTAGAGCCCGAAGGTTCAATGCCAGGCTTTGAAAGTCGTACTGAAGCAGTTTGTGTCATCGATCCAGCAAGTTTCTCTATCGATATAGTACAAAAATGCCTAAACAACCTTGATGAAAGAAAATCAACCGGCTACGATGGATTACATCCAAGGGTCCTTAGTAAATGTTCAGCTACCTTTTCCAAGCCTCTTTCGCTTATCTATAAGTGCTCGTTTGCAACTGGTGTAGTTCCTGAATTATGGAAAAAATCGAATGTAACACCTATTTTCAAGAAGGGGAGTAGGCTTAAAGCATCCAACTACCGGCCAGTCTCGCTCACTTCCATACCTTGCAAAATTATGGAAAGTATTTTACAAAACAGAATAATGGAACACTGCGTTGCTAATGGTCTAATTTCTCCAAATCAGCATGGCTTTGTTCATCATAAGGGATGTGTATCAAACCTTTTAGAAACTCGGGATATCATGACGGAAGCAACTCACTGCAGACATGCAGTAGACATCATTTACACAGACTTTGCAAAGGCGTTTGACAAAGTACCACATAAACGCCTTCTTCATAAGCTGAAAGCGTACGGTATTCAAGGCGCTCTTCTTGACTGGATCGCAGCTTGGCTAAGCAATCGATGTCAACGAGTGGTTATAAACAGCATTACTTCTGAATGGAAAGCAGTCACTAGTGGAGTGCCTCAAGGCTCAGTCTTGGGGCCATTGCTATTCGTAATCTTTGTAAACGACCTGCCGGACAGTATTACTCATCATATGAAACTGTTTGCCGACGACAGCAAAATAATAGGGATAATTAAAAAGGAGTCGGACAACATCACTCTCCAAGATGACGCTGACAAAGCAGTGAAATGGTCACATATTTGGCTCTTGCATTTCAACGTTGAGAAATGCAAAGTAATGCATGTTGGGCGCGGATGTAACAAGTCAACGTACAAATACTCAATGTCAAACGTCGACGGCACCCGTCTTCCTCTCGAAGAAACCGAAGTCGAAAGAGACCTTGGTGTGATGGTCTCGAATGACCTTAACGTTAGACCGCAAATAGAGTCAGCCGTATCAGTAGCGAATAGAGTGCTAGGGCGATTCAAAAAAACATTTCGCAGTCGCAGTTTTTATTTATGGGGCACTCTGTATCTCACTTACATTCGCCCCCATCTTGAGTTTGCTGTACAAGCCTGGTCACCGCATTTAAAATCAGACATTGCCATTCTCGAGCAAGTCCAACATCGAGCAACAAAAACAATATCGACTATTAAACACATGACCTATGAAGATCGACTCCAACGGCTCGGTTTAACAACTCTTGAAGAACGCCGCAAAAGAGCAGATCTTATCGAGCAATTCAAAATCACTCGTAAACTCGAGCTTGTTAGTTTTGTTGTCCCGCAAAAAATTTCAAAAAGTAAAGATAAGTATATTCTAAGAGGCCATAACCATAAACTAGAACGTCAGATGGTAAAAAACTGCGAGGAGCGGTATAACTTTTTTTCAAATAGAATTGTCGCCCCATGGAATGCGCTTTCGCAAGAAGCAGTGAACGCTCAATCCATCAACGCTTTCAAAAACAACATAAGAAAGTAACTTTATAGATACAATTGCTGCTTTGTCTGCAGCTTCTGTATCTCCATGTTCGTCAGCATAGGGGGGCCTGGTGTAGCACCTCTTCATCAAATTATAAATAGATTATTGTATTTGTATTTGATCACTGAATAATAATAATAATAATAATAATAATAATAATAATAATAATAATAATAATAATAATAATATATATATATATATATATATATATATATATATATATATATATATACGTATGTATGTAAAAAGACTTTAAAATTATCAACTAATTGTGCTGTTACGAGTTCATTTGGAAGCGAGTTCCATAGATTTACAATTTTATTAAAAAAGAAATGTTCTCTTGATGGAAGTCTGGCAAATTCTTTGCAATATTTAAAACAGTTACCTCTCAAGTTGTTATTTACAAATGAAAAACTTTTGTTGATTTCTATATTTTCAATGCCATGAAGAGATTTATATAATTGAATCAATTCACCTTTTTATTACTTACATTTACAGTGGTTAAGTTTAAAGAAACAAGTCGATCTTCATACGTAAGGTTACTTATTAAAGCTACAAGTTTTGCTGATCTATGTTGCACTCTTTCAATAGCATCACAATTTCCTTACAGATACGGAGACCAAACTGGAATAGGAAACTCTAAAAGAGGAAGAATGAATGTAAATTAAAGGAGACCTAATCGTTTACAGTCAAATCTCGTAAATAATTTTTTTACACAGCTTAACATCTGATTTGCTTTACCGATTGCCATGGTGGCTTGATCATTCCATTAAAGATTTGTATTGAAAATAATACCAAGATCTCTTTCTGATTTTGATTCCAGTAGTTAAACAATATTAATAAAAAGGGGACTCTTTTTTTTACTTGAGCCATAATGCATGTCAATGTTATTTACATTAAATCTTAATAGCTAATCTTTAATCCATTTAAAGGCTCTATCTTAGTCATTTTGAATTTCTCTCACACACAGATCAGAATCCACACTTGCTAAAACCTTAGTATCATCTGAATATAACTTTGTGATATTTTTCATTATCATAGGTAATTTGTTAATATAAATATGGTAGAGCAAGTTTTTTGCTTGCAAAAATAGTACCGCAAGTTTTGTAGGTTGCAAATTTTTTTTGATATTCACGTGGTGTTTATTGGTAAAAATGATTTAATTTTTTCAATAAGGGAATTTAAAAACTAAATTATTCACTAAAAGCCGAGACAGAAGTTAATTACATTTTATATTTCAAATAACTTGTTATTTTTGTGTTTTTTTTTTTAGGTTGGAGTGGGTAATCCGTCCTTTTTCATGACAAAATGGATACTCAGACGCATCTTGTAATGTGGTAAAATAGTTTTTTATATTAACTTTTCTCCATTTAAAAAAGCATTTTAACATCTTTTGCAAAATTCTTATAAAAATTTTTTTTCAAGGTTAGGAGCGAGCGGAGGAGGCAGGGTAAGGGGCAGGGCGCGGTGGCATACGCTCTCTTCTATAAAAGCAATATACACATCACTAGCTACTACTTTTTAAAGTGTTGAAGTATATTTTTTATTCTTTATAATAGATTTAATAATTTTAGTAAAGATTGTAATATTTAAAAGCATAAAGTTTTGATAAAGGGTGTGTTATAACTTCCCCAGAACCCAACACCCAACTTTATAATAGACCTGTAATATTTGCTAGTGATGTGCAATAAATAACAACTTATTGTATATAAATATTACCAATTTCATAAAAAAAACACTCTATTATGAAAAAACAGTGTACTTTTGTGAGGTGTTGGTGGTGAATTAGCACCTCCTCCAGATCCCTCAATGCGCCCTTCACCTAGAAACTATTTTAGAATTATAGCCCATTTTTACATCTATCTTTTAATACCAAGTTATAGATATTTGAATAAGAATTGGCAAAGTTTTAATAATTTGTGTGAGAATTTTTTTTTTGACCACAGTTTTATCTAGAAACCCATATATCAAAAATTTGATACAAAAAAACGTTATAACTTTTTATAGTATTGTCCAATTTTTATAATTTTTTCACCTTTAAAGTACAGTATTTGAAGGCTTTCTAATGATATATAATATTTTAGAATTTGATCAATTTAAAAATATCAGTCCACGTACCTAATAATATATAACTGTAGCTAGTACGTACCAAACTGTATCTAATACTTTAGAAAACAAGTAAGATTTAATTTAAATAAAACACAAATTGATTATATCATAAGATAGAGAATTATATTCTACATAAGTTAAACTAAAACTAAGCAGTAAAAACAAAAGCCAACTTATATATACTGTTAATAAATACGTTATGCTAACAAACGCTTAGTTTGTTTACTATACAATATGTCGGTTACTTCACTTGATCAAAAATTATTTATACCCTTCGGTATTAAATTAACAGACGGTATATTTTAAACGTCTGTAATGATGTTCAACAGATGTTTTATGGACATCCGTTTAAAACTGCGTAAAAAGTGACGTCTGTAAGATGTTTGTAGGACGTACAATTCAAAACGGAGGGGAAGGGGGGGGGCAAAATTGTACCGTATTCAGGACGTCTTGCGGACAGCGTATGTCCACTGAGATATAGCTAATTATTTGTTTATGACATCTGATATGTTTTTTTATTTTTTATTTAATTTAATTTTTTTATTTGAATTTTCATGCTATATTTTTCTGTATATTGTTCTTATATCCGAGGATATTGTTGGCTTAGCATAGGAACATCCACAAATAGTCATTAAGGCTAATCCAAAGTAGCGTCCGTTATTGACCAACATTTAAGCATACCGAAGTACTACTACTCAAGCGCTGAGTTGGCGGTGGCAGGATTTGAACTCGTATCGTTCAACAGTCCGGGTTTTAATTTTTTGAACTCGTATCGTTCAACAGTCTGGGTTTTAATTTTTCGTTTGACGCTCTAACCAACTGAGCTATCCAGCCACAATATACAGAACACAATATGTACCTCTGTTGCAAAAGAAACAAAATGGATAAAAAAAGAGTGAAGGCAAAATAGTTTAAAAAAGCAAAGTGACAGTCCTTCTGATAACTGTTTAAATTAAAGGTAAAATAAACAGAATGCCAAGTGTTTATTTGAGCATTATGCTATTGTTTATAGTTTTTTGCTTATGTTATGCTATTGTTAATAGTTTTGACAATTTATGTTATTATTATTAATTTTTTTTTTCGTAAAGAAATCTCAATATTGTTTAGAACAACAATTCAAAGTTTTGTTGCTTTTTGTTTTTTAAAAAAAATTTAATAATTTTAACTAGTTGTTAACTAATCTAGGAAGACGTTCTTTATTAACGGTAGGGGTGAGCAAAAATATCCGAATAACCGGATATCATAATTTCCATTCCGATATCCTGATTTAAAATTATAATAATATACGTATAACCCGTATAATACGGATCATGGTATATTCATTATATATATAATGGTAATCATTCCACGCCAACAATTTCTATGCATATTCTTTATGTAATCGTTTTATTTCAATAATTTTTTAGTAAGTGGTGAATTTTAAAGTTTTTATGTTTTTGTTTTGAGTTAACGAGTAATATTTAATTTCTTCTTTTTGCAAAATTGTAAACTCCTATTAAAAAAAAAGGAGACGAGCATTTAAAATTTTTTTCTTTATTAAGTTAGCCATTCCACAGGATTTTTTTTTGTCGACATATTTATATATAATTAACATGATTGTATAAAGCTTAAAAAGACTTCAAAAAAAGAGTGGTCTTTCAAATTTAGAAGTTAAATGTATCCGAAGTTATTGCATTTTTTGTGCTCGACCAATTGATGATTTTTTGAAAAAACACCTCGTACTTTTGTATTAAACAATGGATGTGTACCGAAACAAAATAAAAAAACATCTAAATTCAAGCGCAAAAACAAAAAACAAAACATATGCATAGGAAAAAAGGCAGAGTATACATAATTTCAACAAAAAAATCCTAAATACCATTTCTTCCAAAAAACATAAATAAATACTTGGTTTGAATAGATAAAAGGCTTTTTATAGATTTTTAAACAGGGAACTTTTCTATAAGAAATGTTTTTTTTTTAATAAACCAACCTTATAGTTTTTAAACTCTGAGAACTAAAAAAATTACGTATAAATGTTAAAAAGGTTCCCCATTCCATTAGATTTCTCATCTTTTTTAGAATATTATTTTCTAAATAAATAATATATTCGAGTTCTTTTGATCTCGTTTCTCTTTTACAAGTGTTATCTAAATGTAAATCAAAAGATTTTATTTTATTATTTTATTGTTTTGTTAAACGGTATTTACTTTTCTATCTATTTTTCATATTTTTTGAAATAATTGGTTTATTACCATTGTATTGATTAACGGTTCTCGGTGACAGGATCTTATATTATGTACAACTACATTTTACCATAAAATATTGTGTAAAGCGCGAGAAAAAAAAAACACTACAAAGTTTCAAACAAGTTTAATGTGTTTCGGCAAAAACAACTTTTAAATAAACGTTCCCGTAGCTAGTTTTTTTTTGTTTTTTTGTTTTATATCAATAGTAGTCTCATGAATAATATAAGTGAAATGTAAGTGACATAAGTAATATAGAAGTAAAACCATATAAAGCTTAGTACTACCTATACATGAATGGAAAAAAAGTTGAGCTAAAATAACTGATGAAAAAATCTCAAACTTTTTCTTAATTATAAAGTAAGATATGAGAGTAAAATTCATGAAAAATACGCGTATTTTGTCAAAAGTCAAATATTTTTCATTGCGCTGTGGAACTGCTAACTAAGTTTGTATTAAATTTTTTTCAGACCATCACCAGGTTATTAGGACTTAAGCACCTTAACTAATTTTGAAGAAAATAAATGTTTGAATGTTAAATCTTTTTTTCTATATGAAATATGCGTTAAACGCACTGACAGCTAATTAGAGAGTTTAAGCATACAAGCTTTATGTCGAGGCAATGGTAGGAATACAAAAGAATTTCTCGTAAATAATTAAGAAGTCTAAGGGAAACTTCCTTTCTAAGGCATCGCGTTTAAAACGTGCGCAAGAAATCATATTTTCTACCACTGCCAAAAAACGTTCGTTACATGAATAATAAATGAGTTTAAAACTCATGCTTTAGTTTGTTTTAATATTAGAGAGTTTAAGCATACACGCGTTATCTCCAGGCGGGGTTAGTACAAACGCTAGCAAGCTTGCTACTACGATAAATTTAAAATGCGTTAAACGTGATAAGCTTTCAATATGCGCGTGTTAATTCATTAAACAAGTCATTTTCATGAATTATTTTTAAATTACACGTCTTTCCAAAAATAATTTCAAAAGCAATTTCAAGAATGATTCCAATAAATCTGCTTAAAAAATGTTTATTTTTTAAATTTAAAAATATTTTATAAAAAAAAAAAAAAAAAATTGGAAATGTGCTTACGGTAGAATTTGAACCCTCGTGATGAACTTCAGAAGCTAACCCTAAACGGCAAATAAATGCTTTAAATTAAAATTAATGAGATAATGCTGTTATGGAATTTTCAAGTAACACTGTAGAACTTGGTATAATTTTTAACATTCCATAATTTGAAGTTTACATAAATTTGATTTTTTGCGTACACTTTCGTTTACATTTTTTATTAAAAAGTACTGCAACTCTTTCTCGCCATTAACTCGACTTTAATGACTCCTATTGAGTTCTGTGCAAACTTGCACGAATGAGTAACAGTAGCAGCGTTAAATTCAATATTAATATATAACAGATAATAAAATTTTAGTAATATAACTTGTTTTTTTAAATATTTTCCACTTTTATGCAAGATTATAATTTATCGCACAGGTTTTGTTCATTTTTTATTTTCAATTAAAATTTTCACGGCTGTCAAATATGAAAAATGTTTTTTAAGCGATGTTATTTTGTAAAAAACTAGCTTATTATGATGAAAAAAATTGAGGCATCCACGTGCAACATTTGCTCAATTATAATGTAGTAGTGTTAATAAACGGTGCAAGTCTTCTTGCCTCCACTCCCCATAAATATTTAGCGGCAAAATGTTTTGTGATCCGCCTCCAATGGCTTCCACCTTTCTATTGGCAGCTGCAGCTAGAGTTTTTTTTTTGAAATAAAATGTTTTGGAGACCAACGCCAATAGGGAGGCGGAAGCCATTGGTGGCCGCTTCCAAATGAAATTTTGGAGGTAAAATGGTTTAGAGGCTGTCTCAATAGGGTTTTGTCTCCCACCTGGCTGCAGCTGTTAAAATAAAGGCGGAAATATTTGCTTCCCGCCGACAGATGTAAAGAAAAACATTTTGGCGTTTGTTTTTTACTTCATATGAAATCTAAGAATTAATTAGCAGCAAATAATAAAGTTTTTTTCTATTTTTTTCAACTTTATTTTTTTCTTACCTGTGGCTTGAAATATGTCCAGTGTTCGCTTCAAACCCTGGATCTTTTGCTTAACCACTGCGCTAAATAATTGAAAATGAAATAGCCTTTAATATTCAATAATAAAATAATAAAAATTATTTCAATGTTGGCTTAGATTTAACTTTTCCAATAATTAAAACATACGAAAACCAAACCTCTTTTATTGAAAAAAATTTTTTTTTTTCGCAACGTTATTGAAAACGAACGCGCTTTAGTCAAGCCAAATAATAATCTGTGGGTTCTTTTTATCTATTTTAATTCTAGTGTATTATGAGATTTTTAATTCTCCGATTTTTACTAATAATAAACTTTTATTCCCCAGTAAAAAATCTTGTATTCAATTTTTATCACGTTGCAATTTATTAATAGTATTGACTCGATACTATTGACTCAATAGTATGGGCATTGTAATTGCAATGTCAAAGTTTCTAAAAAATTCTGTAATTACGTTCTTTTGAAAATGAAAGAACATTCGGTGAAAGGAAATTCCGATAAATAAATGACGAGAACATTGGTTATTGTTTAGAAGTTTATGTTAGAGTTGATTTTTTAAATAGGTGTATTTATGAAGTGGAGTTTATTAGATTGAAGTTTGTACAAATTTATTTTTGGAGCTTATTAAATTGGAATTTGCTGCAACGTGCTGTCTTGCAGTTAATGACAGTTTGACAGAGGAAGAAAAAAAGATGCAAATAAATCAAAACGATGTTACTGCAGGCATTTATTATGGACCCCTATGCAGCATTCGAGTTTTTTACAAAACGAAGACGGAGCGATGGAGAACGAATAGATGTTTTTCAGGTAGACGTAAAATGCTTGGCTTACATAGCAAAGCTCTCAGATGAAACGGTGATGGTGGAGGCAAACTGTACCAAACAGCAAGAAAACGACCAGGAGAGCGAACTCTAATTCGCTCTCCAAGAATCATGGAGTAGAAGCACTTGTTGTCATCCCAATAAAAGTTAACGGTAGAGCTGTAAACACTATTGACATACTGGATGTTCAACGACAATCATGTTTCAAAGATTATTCCTGATAACCGACTTGTGCAATCAGAAAATTTAAAAGTGATAACATTCGGAGACCAAATTCAAAGATATGTTAGATTGGTGAAAGCGTCCCTTAAAGTCAGTTGAGTCCACGTACATGATCAAGTTTTGGTAGCAAGTTTCCTTCTTTTTGGAGTAGATGTAATGCTGGATATGAATACCACAAGGTTACTAGGAGGAAATACCATCCTTCTAGAGAAGCACGTTTCAAAAATGTGTGTGCGGCAACGGAAAGTAAAAGTAGAACTCTTCTTGAGATTAAAAGATGAGGTCATGAAGCAGTGTTTGATGGACAGTCCCGAAGTATCTGCATATACGGTGGCTCAGTATATGGTACCAGAAAACATTAACCAAAAGTACGGGAGAGAATTACGGGAGAGGATATAAAAAAGGATGATTTTCAAGTTTTAAGGCCCCTAAAAATATTTTAACAAAAAATTTTTAACAAACCTTAAAATATATCTTGAGATAACAGGATATTAAAAAATGCAAAGTATTTAAGCATTTCTGAAACTTTCAAAACGGCTTGTTTAAAAAAATGCATTTTTGTGACTTAAATTTTCTATAAATCAAAAACTCCTTAGAATATTTTAAAATTTTTATTTCCAATTGTTCAACTAGACGCAATAAACATTTGGTGGAAATTTTTCGCAACACACGGTTATTGAGAATGGATGGTTGAGGGATTAAAAATTGGCAATTTTAGAAAATAGCATTTATACATTACATTCACAGTTTTACAAAGTAACCTATAGCAAAAACTCAATTTAAAATCTGTTATTTGTTAGAACATAATCCAAGATAATAAAGGCAACCTTATTGGCCATTCTCTCCATCTTCTTTTTTTTTTTTTTGCATCTGCGAATAAATTGTCGTTGCATTTTAGATGAGAGTCAATTTTGATATTCTGCAAAAATGAGGCGCTTTTGCTCATGGTGAAACAGCTTGAAAAGTATATATACTAGAAATCATGTTCAAATAAATAAAATCATTTTCAAATAAAAGTTTACTTTCTTTTTTTCCAATATTAAAATTTGAAACAGCATCATAAACACCTAACTCTAACTGAGTAATGATACATACTTTGTTTTAGGTATGCGCTGCCGTATCATCCCATTAAAACTTTCATTCTGGTTTTGAGTCTAACCTTAAAAGCTTTTTTAAAAAATTTCTTCTTGAGATATGATTGATATATACAGACTTTAGATGACTGATGACTGAGATTGGAAGACTGACACCTGGTTTATAAGTAGATGTTAAATTAACTTTATCCTATTTAAACGACACCAACTATTGATACCCTCAAGGCAATGAACATGCCAATTATTTTCAGCTGATGATGCAACATGAAACAATGTTGCATCATCAGTATCAAAAATAATTGCAAAAGATTGGTAAATTTCCTTAACAGGATCTATCATTGTTCCTTTTGCAACAATTTTAGCACAGAGACAGATTTAATTACTTTGTTGTAATTATTGACTACATCTTGAAAAATCTTGACTACATGACAATGCGTGCATGTAGTCAAGATTTTTCAAGATTAGAAGAATTTACATCTTAAAGAACATTCCTAAACCTATGACTAAAAATAATTACAACAAAATGATTAAATCTGTCTCATTGAATAAATTATTCTATTATTTACATCAAAAGTTTTTTTTCCCAGAACATGTCTTTGAAGTATAAAATTCAATTTTTTATTGCAGTTAGAGCAGCAAGTATTGAGCTAAAACCATTTTTCTAAGGAAAACATTCAAAAATTAGACAGAAAAGATCTAGACTGTAAAAATTTCTGAAACATAATTATATTATTAGATTAATGACACCAAGAAAAATTTACAGATAAAATTTCAATGTCAACAATTCGATAACCAGCAGTTTTATTTTTTTTATGCTAAGTTGTCTCAATTTTATTTGCGGATATCGATAAATTTAAGAAATGTCACAGGAAATGTGGTCATATTCAAAACTAAACAGGAGCAACTGATAAAGTTGAATCGTTTGATAACTTTTTGGTATATCTATTTCAATGAAGTCTTCTGGATTTTTTACTATGAGTACTTTACTTGGCTCTACATGATTAACCCATTATCTAAAAGTTTGTTAGATAACAACAAAAATAACGAAACAGTCGCTACTCTCGAGTCTAAAATGCAAGAGAAGAGAGTGGAAATAAAAAGGTGGAAGGGAACGCTGCGTTTAAAAATCTCCCGATTGCCAACTTGCGCGTGTTTTCACACTTACAGTCATAGTAAGTAGAGACCATGTAAAAATAACAAAAAAAATTTAATAGACCAATCAATATCAAAAGTATTTGCGAGTGGTTTCTATTGGTACAGACATTTTGCGCTAAACTTGAATTTGATTTATAACGAAACAAAGCGTATGTATTATTGGTCTTTGCACCTCATCCTAGCATTTTTTAATTATATATTAAGATTATACTCTCATATTGATAGTTTAATATCAAATTGATATTTGCAGAAAAAATATTACAATAATTGGATACTGCATTTATAATTATACTCCTGAATAAAAATTAAAAATTAAAAACTAAAAATCTATATGTAAAAAAATTTTTTAAATTTTAAATTTTGTACAACACAAACATTAAACATCTCCGAAAATAGTTTAAAGAAATTATGAAACATCAGTAATCAAGTACAACCTGTAAATACCTAAAAAGCAAAAATAAAAAATTTTCTATTGTTCAATCAATTTATCATAGATATTCTATTTTAATTCAATTTGTAAATTCTATTTCATAAATCTACGCACACTGTAATTTGCATAGCTTTTTAAACAGCCTAGCTTTATATATGTTGTGGATTAAATAGCTAACCTTAACTTAATCTTAAACCAATATAATAACTTAATCTTAAACCAATAGAACTACTACATACATATACACTTTAATTCATTCAAAAAAAAAAAAATCATAACATTATGAAAGGTGTCATCTTATTGATACTTTTATAACAGGTAATATTTATCAAAACTAAAGAAATAAATTATTTTCATATTTTGAATACGCAATCTTTTTTATGAAAAATATGAAAATATCTTGAAATGATATAAATAAAATCCAAGTCTGAAAAAATATATTAGTTATTTTGAATATATCATTTCTGAAATCGAGATATAATCAAAATACTAAAGGATTTTCAGAAATGAAATAAAACCTTTTTGATATTTGCCAGCACAAATATTTTAATAAAAAGCCATAAAACTGGGCAGCTTTGCAAGTCATTACATTTGTGATACCTATTTTGAGACTCACAATACTTACTTGGATCATGACTTTACTCAGATTACCTTAATCCAAACATCAAGTTTTATATTAATCAGATACCTTGTATCAGATTGTTATAAACGCTCTTATTATAAATTACTACAAAATGCTTTTGTTTTTGAACATGAAAAATATAAATGGATATAATTGAATATAAATAAGAGAAACACAGTTTAATAAGAAAATTATAAATTTATTAATAAAAATATGTAAAAATAGAAAATTCTGTTCTTCAGTTCATTACTAATACAATGTAACAGTATATTCAAACAGTTTGTTTAAATATACTAATTAAAATTCCTAATATACTTTTTTATAGCTGTTTATACTTTTTATTCACAGTAGTACCAGCCTTTACATTCCTGGAAATCTTTCAATAATAAAACTGCTATAAATCAATAACAAAACTCAATAACAAAAATGTTTATCGATTTAATAATAACGTAATAAGTTAATAATATTCATTCAAGTAAAATATTTATCCTTCATAAAAATATTTAATGAAGTTACAATGCAAATATACAAAAAAAAAATAAAAAAATAATATCAATATATTTTGCATATATAATTTAAAATTTAATGAAAACATAACTTTGAAATGCATGAATACAAAATAAAACATAAAAAAAAACACAATTCAGAAATATAAAACTAAAAATATTAGTTTTTTTTTTTTTTCTTAGTTTAGAATATATTTTGCTGTTTAATAAAATAAGTTACATAAGATTATCACGTAATAAAATATATAAACAAATAAGACAATTTAAAAAACAGACCGGGACTCAAAGAAGATATGGGTGATACAATACCACCACAATCTTTTCATAGAGCCCCTTGAAAAAATAAAATGTTTAAATAAACTGGAGATAAAAGTAAGATGTAAAAACTTCAAATTTAAATACTCAAGGATTTAAAATATATACACCATTGCATAAATAACTACAAAAGATATGTACAATTAATTTTTCAAAGAATAAAAAAGTAAAACTATTATGATAAAACTTAACGGAGTTCTTGTAATTCCTCCGAATTAAAAATGTGTTTTTTTGCTAGCAACTTAAATGAGTTTAATGATTTTACCATATTATCTTTTTTAGCTTCTTTTTCTTTAAAATAGTTCCATATTTTTGGTCCGCGAAATGCTATTGAACACTCTGTAAACTTGTTTAGTTTCTTAGGCAATTTAAAGAAATTTGATTGGTTTGGAAATACTTTTCATTTATATTTTTTTTAAACTTACAATTAAAATTTACTGGAGTTAGGTTATTTGTAAACTTATACATAAAAATTAGGTGTTGATAAATATTTATTTCATAAATATTCATCATTTTCATGTCAAGCATTAAGGGTTTCGTGTGCTCCCTTCTTTTTTTTCCGTATATAATTCTACACGCATGTTTTTAAACACTAAGTATTTTTTTAAGTTTAGTAGTTTGCGTGCTGCCCCATGTAATATTGGCATAACTGATAAAACAATGAATTAAAGAGAAGTAAATTAATTTAAGACATATTATATTAACATAAGGACGAACTCGGTACATCATGCCGATGGCTTTACTAACTTTTGATTGTAAATATTTAATATGGGGAAGCCAAGATAAATGCTTGTCCACAAGTATCCCTAAGAACTTTAAAGAGTCTTCCTGTTTTATTTCTTTATTATTTAAAAAAATATCTGGTAGTTTGAGGGGAAGGTTTACTTCTTGCAACTTTTTATAAAATAATGTATACTTTGTTTTTTTAACGTTTAATGAGAGTTTATTTGCTTGAAACCAATCATTTATCTTATTTAATTCAAAGTTCATGTCAGCATACATTGCTTGATACTATAGTTGGAAAGACAGAGATTTGTATCATCAGCAAACATAATTGGGTTTAATTTCACTGATGCATTACTTAAGTCGTTTCTATAAACTAAGAATAAGATAGGGCCTAGTATTGATCCTTGGGGTACTCCACAGGGGACTTTAAGAACTCCGTATTCTTTTTTATGAACATATTGTGTTCTATCAGTAAGGTAACTTTTAATCCAATTGAAGTCCTTATTAATTACCCCATAATACTTTAATTTTTCTAACAAGATGGAATGATCAACAGTGTCAAAAGCTTTAGTTAGATCAATAAATACACCTAAGGTAAATTTATTTTCATTAAAGCCATTATTTATTTGATTGACTAATTCAATAATCGCATGTTCAGTTGAAAGATTTTTCTGAAATCCGAATTGTTTAGGATAAAAAAAATTGTTTTTTGTTAAGTGGTCAAAGATTCTATTATAAATTACACGTTCGAATATCTTTGAAAATACAGAAAGCAATGATATAGGCCTGTAGTTAGAAACATTTGCATGATCATTATTTTTATAAACTGGAATTACTTTTGCGAGTTTTAGTACATCAGGAAATATTCCTTGGCCCAGTGAAAGCTTGACTATATAGAACAATGGTCTACTGATGCTTTTTTTATTTGAAATTAGTATATTACTGGGAATACCGTCAAATCCTGATGAATTTTTATTTTTTATCGAAGAAAAAGCCGTTTCAAATTCTTTTAATGTCAAGTCGAAATCATACAACGTTTTATCATTTGATGGTGTTAGATAGGTTTTATAAGAATTAAGGGGTGTTGTAATTTTGTTAGCTAGATCAAGTCCAACATTTGTAAATATGTATTAAACTCTTAGGATATTTCTTTAGGACAGAATATATCATTATTATTTATATTGATTCGTTTGGGTAGCGAAGAAGTTTTTATTTTTATTTTTTCCTAGTATGCCATTAATTACAGCCCATGTTTTTTTAGTATCCAGCTTACAATTAGTAAATTGTTTACTGTAATAGTTTTTTTAGTTTTTTTTAAAAGATCGATATAAAAATAATTGTATGCTTTATAATTTTTTTCATTAGCTTTTATTTTTAAGAAATTTATTATACAGTTTTTGTTTGGTTCTAGAGCATTTAATAAGTGTTTTATCCATCCATGGATTAGCAAGTGTTTTTGTTTTTATTTTTAATACTTTATTTGGACAAGCTTCATTAAAAATCTCTTGGAATTTGTCTAAAAATAAATTACATGCTTCATTTGCATTTTGACTTTTATAAACATCACTCCAATTCTCTAAATATAATTTGTTCGTAAGATTGTTTTTACTATGAGTTGAAAGGTTGCGTTTATTTATATACTATGATCTAATTTTACCACTAGGTGGTCGGTACACGCATCCAATTATACTATTTTTGTTTTTTGCATTAATTACTTTAATAAAAAGACTTTCATAATTGTTATTTGCTACACTTAATTGCTTTTTTATTTTAAATTGATACTTTTTAAGTACGTAAACACCCAGTCCTCCGCCTTTTTAATTGCTTCCTCGTGGTTGGCTAATTAGTTTGTAATTTGCCAAACTATAATTCGAATTCAACTCTAGAGGACTTTCTGAATCATGCCAAGTCTCTGACAGAGATATGACGTCGAACGAGTAATTTATAATAAATAAAAATTCTTTAAATTTTTCAAAATTTTGCCGCATGCTTCTTATGTTTAAGTGTAATTTAGAAAATGAGTTAAAATTTTTTTTGATTTTAAATTCATAAGGATCAAAATATGGTGTTTTAATTAAACTCATTTGAGTTTCTAAAAAAATATTTTAGTTGTCATCAGAAAGATTGTTCAAAAGATTATCTTCAAAAGGATCATAATTTAATTTTTCAAAATCTAATTGGTCAAACACATTATTCGCCATTTTTGATAAAAAAAAGAAAAAAGCAAAAAATTTAAATAAGCAAAAAAAAGTTAAATAAATACTCATAAGAAAATAGTATATTAAGGACATAAAATACTTTCCTTTTCTTTCCAATCACGTACGATTAATTTATCGTACGATATGTATGCAAATTTCCCCGGCTCTCTTTCCACTTTCATTTTTTCACGCAAATCTTTTCGAATAAGGTTTGTTTCCGCGCAGAAGTCCTCGTTAATATATAAATTTTTTCCTT
This sequence comes from Hydra vulgaris, assembly GCF_038396675.1. Lineage (NCBI taxonomy): Eukaryota > Metazoa > Cnidaria > Hydrozoa > Anthoathecata > Hydridae > Hydra > Hydra vulgaris. The sequence continues at coordinate 6,067,885 of NC_088929.1, read as the reverse complement.
TTAAACTTGAAGATTTTTTGAGGATTGCTATTTTATCCTTGAAGTCCAATAATTTGAGAACTATAGTCCTCGGGTTTTTAGTGACCGTGTTACCAGTGCGATGCGCTCGCTCAATTTTTATATTTACCAAGCCAAGTTGCTCTTCAAACAAATTTAGAACCTTTGCCTCACTCACTTCCCAGATTTCGTTTTCAGCTTCCTCTCAGTTAATATAAACAATTATGAAGATCTAATAATAAAAAGATATAACTTCGAACTTTAAAAATTTTCAAACAGTTTTTTTCCACAAAGCCTGCTTATTTTAGCCAAATAAAATGAAAAGTAATATTTAGTGTGTTTAAATATCTTATTAACACGATAAAGTAGAATAAACATAACCATACATCATAAAATGATCTGATTGCATTTCTCGGTTAAACCTGAACAACACTGATGTGTTGCCAGTTACACAATGTAAGTTAAGAGCTTTGTAAACATTTTTTCATACTATTTTATATATTTTATTTATAATATCTTTTATTAATTTTATTTATTCTATATATTTTATATTTATATCAACTAATAAATATTATTTTTACAAAACATATTTTATAAAATCTTTTAAAAATTTTTTTTAAATTTCAAGTGATTATTAAATAAAATTTTTATAACATTTACATTTTCACATACAAGATAAAGTCTTTATTAAAAAATGGTTTTTTTTTGAAAAAAACGGCTGCCAATTTTCTGAAAATTAATCAAGTTGACTAATTTTCTGACATTGAAACATCAACGATAAACTCATACTTATCATTTACTTCATTTGTAAAATTTATTTCACAAATGGTCCTTCGTGTGTTAGGACCATATTTAGTTAGAGATTTTAAAGGTAATTCAATATTTTAGGTTTAAAAACTTTTTTAAAATCAAAAATGTCAATTTTTACAAGAAAAAAACGATATCTCCTAATATATTTATTAACTTTCAAAATCTCTGGCTAAAATGAAAGATATTAATGCAAGTATCAATTTCAAATGTAAAATTATGTGTATTGAAGAGATAACATAGTGGTTTATCGAGCATCTTTTTGTAGACTTATTTATCATGATTTAAATAATACGAAAAATGTGTAAAAATACATACATTCTTCAATGAACAAAAAATCTAGCTTACATTTTAACATATTAACACACTGAAACATTCACTTCTTGACCAATTAAGCCATGAACCTTTGTTACTTAATTGCATATTTTAGCGAATTAATCATTTTACAATATAAGTATTTTTAATAAAAAAATTTATTTTATAAACTGATATATTTTTTAAAAACACGCATAAAACTATGTAATTCTAACATGGCTTGCTTAGGGTGGTTCGTCTTTTAAACTTTTTTTTGAAATTTTAACCGGGGTTTTTACCAGTGATGACATTTTATCTAAAAACGTTAATACCAAAAATTTCGAATTTAGAACGAATTTTACATCCCCCACAAGACGTTGGAAGTTCAAGTAATGGATTGCGCAAGTGTTGCGCAAAATTTTTACTAACAAACTGTTGCTTTTTCTTAATGGGGTTCACATAATTTATTTGACAATCACTAAGGATTAATTCTACAAAAATTTATTAATTTACGACTTATTGTACTTATCCCACAAGAGATTTGTTTTAAAACACCACAGATATTGCGCAACATAATTCAGTTTAGTTACTCTTATTCCAATACATTTCAAACATTATAATATCGATACTTTCGTTCCATTATGAATATGATATTGCGAAATTGCATTTAAGGAAGCCATTATGTCTTAATTTTCTTGAGACAACAATAGTTATTAAAAACATGTCGCAACGTTAATAAGTTTAATTTACAACGTTTTAAATGAACCTTATTCTGTATTATTTTGATTGCTGCAAAGTATGTAACTAAATGTATAGTCATTAACAGCGCTTTTATTACAAGTTTCAGTCTTGTATTAAACCACGACAATGACTCCCATACTAAAGAAGATCGGTAGACCTAGTTAAAAATTCAGAAACAATGTATCTATTGATGCAGAAGAGTCAGTACATAAATTAGGAAAAAAACGTTCACTACATTCGATACATATTCCAGCTGTTGCTATAAACAAAAATATTGCCGATAAAAAAAGCAGACGTTCTTCTCGTTTAAATCGTTGAATTTCTGGTTTTTCCTTAGAAAACTTTAAAGGAGAAAAGCTACCATTGAATAGTGCTTTATTGCAAAAATATCTTTTTGAGAGAAAAAGCAATTCTAGAAAAGAAACAAGACTTATTGCAAATCATCTAGTTAGCGAAATTGTCGAAAACTTTTGGTTACCTGCTCGTATTCCAACGAGGCATAACAAGAAGGACTGTGCTGAAAAGGTGTCCGTTTGGTAAAAGAATATAAAAAAATTTCTGAAAGCAGAAGACAAGAAAGAAAAGTAAAGCAAAAATCTACATTTTTTACAATTAAACTGGACAGTCTGTTTGATATATCACATATAGACACTTACGCATTACTTAAACACTCTTTTATCAATGAGTGGGTTATTGACTGGGAATTTCTAAAAAGCCAACGAAAGTTTCCTCAAGTGGGCTCAATGGCTGGAGTTGACAAGATACTTGCTGAAAAAGAGCAACAACGCTACATCAAACTACAGTATCAGAAAAGAAAGAAAAGAAAGGAATTGCTTCATATTAAGAAACAGCAACTCAAATGTTTAACCATTACTGATAATAATGAAGTCAACGAGGGCGACGAATCTTCTTCAGATATTAAGGAAAAAGATGAAAAATTGCAGCTGAATTATCACCTTTACCTAATAATTGCATCCAAATTATTATCTCAATTCTAGTAAATTACTAAAATTGCGCCTAATTTATCATCTGCTCCTTAGTAACTCATTCAATATGAGATGTATGAAAATGGTATTTAATAATAATGATAGAAGTAGAAATGATAGAAGTGGCTTTTTTTTTACTTATAAAACATTGGAAAAAAGACTTGTGTCAGTTATGCTTTAGTTAGTATAGCTATTTATCCAACGTATCATAATAATTTTAATTTAAAGATATAGTAATGTTGAAACAGCTTTTTATATTTTTCCAAGTTTAAAAATATCAACTTTTTAATATGCAAATATTTCTAAGTTCTATTTTTGCTATTTCTTTTGTTTTGTTTTCATAAACTGGTGTTATATATTTTGTATTTTTAATTTTAAGGATTATATATTTTATGCTAATTTAAAAATATCTAGGCATTATATTCTTTTTTCTAGGTTCAACTTTGAGGTTCTGTCCTTCTTTGTTAATTACGTTTAATTTGCCTACTGTTGAAATATGGTTTCAATTTAGTTAACTTTTGTGCTTTGAAATTGACTTTATTGATCATTACCCAACAGTTTATGTAATAAAGTTGAATTCAACATTACTATTTATTATTATTCATTCATTATTATTTAATACCATTATCATACATTTTATATTGAATGATTTACTAGGGAAGGTGATAATTCAGTTGCAATTTAGTAATTTACAAGGTGGGGCGAAATAATTCAGGCACAATTCTTAAAGTAAAGAAAAAGTCATTTCTATCATTATTGTTCAATACAGATATATAGATTTTTTAAAGCATTTTTGAGTAAACAAATGACTAATTAGTTTACAGCTGTATAATTTTAGTTGTATAATCACAAAATAACATACGTTTATCATTATCACACAATATCATAATCCCACCATCTCATATTGAGTGATTTCCTATGGGGGAGGTGATAATTCCATTATCGCAACAACCTTATACCGAGGAATTTACTCAGCCTTAGTCTAAGGGAGAGGTAAGGTAATGTTGCAGAAGAGTAAAATAATTTTATTTTTTCGCTAGTTGCGCTCTTGTTAGTGGAGGCTTTTAAAATTTAGGAATTTTAATTGAAATAATAAAAGAAAAAAGGTTGCTATCCTATGCCAAAGCCTTAGTCTATGTAGGGGCACTTCCTTGTAGCAGTAGGCTATAAGATAGTTGATGTAGCAGCACTCCTTTGTAGCAGCAATCTATAAGATAGTTGATGTATGTACTTAAGCCAATAAATACTCCATTTGTTTATATTAAAAAGTCTCACCCTTTTTCATATAGCCTTTGTTATATTATCTTTCAAAAATATGGAGCTGGAATATCACATGAGACCAAAAAAACTTTATTTCTCGAACTCTTGTCCTTTAGGCGTCTTTCTCGTTGTTTATGTTTATGTTCAAGGTAATACGGACGTCTCAGGTACACTTCTAACAGCTATAGCCCAAAAGCGCAACCTTCGTATTGAGTTTTCAATGAGAGGAGGTGATAATTCAGGCAGAGGTAATAATTAATCACAGGCCTTTATTACTAGTATGATTTATTGATTAAATTTTTAAGAAAGAGATTGTGTGGAAGTTAGTGTGATGACAAGATAATAAAATGTGATAAATTTTTGCTATGTTTTTTACGAATAAACTACAAGTTCAACTAGACAAAGGAGAAAGATAAGACCAAAATAGAAGAAGAAAGAAAGTAGATCATAGAATGAAAATCGTAGAACAAAGATCATCGGATAAAGCTATTTTAACAAAGATATTTTAACGAAGATCTTTTAACGAAGATCTTTTAACGAAGATCTATTAATAAAGATCTTTTAACAAAAACCGTTGAACGAAGATCGTAAAACGAAGAACAAAAACGGTTAAGGTTTTGAGTATTGTGGTTTATCCTTTTCCGACTAATTTCCATTAGAAGCCAAATTCCTGGGCCAGCAAAAACAAGTTCAGCTCACTAAAGAGCATCATCATCCGCTTTGCTAACCAAGAGTAAGTGAGTTTAGAAAGAGTGATAGTTAGAAGAAGTTGAGTTAGAATAATGGCATAGAGAAAGCGGACAGATAATTGCACTAGATGTTAGAACGTGCAATTCATACTATTAATTAGATTACCTAATTAATGTGTTAGTATAAAAGCAGTTGAATACTTATATAGCTGATAGCGACATTCATAAAACCATCTACAATTGTAAATGATTATGTTTTAAAGTATATATAGCTTCTGTTTTATCTTTGATGATTATTTTAATTCTTTGGTTAACCAAGGATTAGTTTTATTTTTGACATTTTATCATCTTTTAATGAATTTTTTCTTAAGCTATTTTATAGAATATATAAATAGTTTGCATAAAAGCCGTTGATAGTAAAGTTAAATATAAATGGCTGATATATATTTAAATGTAAATATATAAAAGCTGTTCATAGTCAAGTTTACTAAATAAATAGTTTTGGCTTAAGTTTGTTATACGGAAGGTTTTATTTCCAGAAAAATTTTTTTTCAAAAGAATATTGAAAACAAGCAAGAAATTTTCGTACCAAATTAAAAAAAGCATATCTATATATATATATCTATATCTATATCTATATATTCTGTCCCAGAGATTATAAAATGGTTTGGCTTCCCAAAAAGCACAGTTTATGATTTTGCAAAGAGGTTTAATGATGGTGCAGAGTCTGTAGAACGAAAAAAAAAGACTGCTCACAAACCAATCAGGAATAAGGCCTTCATCAGCAGAGTACAGAAGTCGATCAACAAAAACCCCAGCACCTCCATCAGGAAACTGAGCAAAGATATGAATGTGTCTCATTACACCATGAGAAGAGTGATCTGTGATGACCTTAGGTACAAATTCTATGTCCTGAAAGTCAGGCAGATGCTGTGTGCTTCAATGAAGGAGAAGAGAGTGGCTAAGTGTTCCGTTCTTTTCGCATCAATAAAACATGAAGCTGCCGGTAAACTTTGTTTTTTCAGCCATGAAAAATTTTTACTGTGGATGCCAAAGTGAACAGAAGAAATGACAGATGGTTGGCTCAAGACGCAAAAGATGTCCCAGTGATTGGTCAGACAAAATTTCCAGCCTCCGTCCATGTCTTTATGTCTGTTTTTAGCAAAGGCCATGTCATGCCACCACACTTCTTCCTGAAGGGCCAAAATGTCAACAAAGAAGTCTACTTGGACCTTCTGATTAAGGTGGTAAAACCTTGGATGGACAAGTGTTCCAATGGTAGGCCATATGTGTTTCAGCAAGACTCAGCTCCTGCTCATACTTCTAATTTGGTACAAGGTTGACTTGAAGAGAATCTCCCTATGTTCTGGTCGAAGCACTTTTGACCTCTAAACTCACCAGATCTCAATCCATCGGACTATTATGTCTGGGGCACTTTGGAACGTGAGACCAATAAATCAAGTCACAAGACTAATGAATTTCTAAAGCGAGCAATTACTACTGCAGCTGCCAACATGCTGGTCGATGAGGTGGAGCACGGAATCTTTATACTACCAGGGACGTGGTGGGAATATATATATATATATATATATATATATATATATATATATATATATATATATATATATATAAATATATATATACATATATATATATATATATATATATATATATATATATATATATATATATATATATATATATATATATATATATATATATATATATATATATATATATATAGGCCGTAGCAACCAAGGGGGATGGGGGAAATCAACAAGGGCATTTCCCCTTCAATAATTTTTCAAATATATATATATATATATATATATATATATATATATATATATATATATATATATATATATATATATATATATATCGATATATATACATATATATATATATATATCAAATATATAATGTCAACCATTTATGGAATAAAAGTATATGACATTGTTTGCCATTGAGACATTTTATAATCTTGATTTAAGCTTTTAACAATTTGAATGAATGACTGGTGGTTTACAATGTGAAGACACATTGGCATATTTCAACATGAAATCGAGCAAATTTTCGCTTATAGATCTTATATTGCTTTTTTAACTAAACCTTTTACTAATACAGCTGTTGTCGTCCGCTTCCATTTCTTTATGTTCTACTAAATCTAAACCGTGAAATACATATAATTCTCTTGACAATGTCATTTAATAATCCAAACATAATATGGACAGGTTTTAAATTCCAAAGTTATATATATACATGTATATATATATATATATATATATATATATATATATATATATATATATATATATATATATATATATATATATATATATATATATATATATATATATATATATATATGTATATATATATATATATATATATATATATATATATATATAAACACAAACGCACACAAACATTTTATAAATATAAGTTTAGATGATTAAAATATCATTTGATAACTTTATTTATATTTAAACAATAAATAACAGCATTTTGTTTTTGTTTTGTAACAAAACAAAATGCTGTTATTCAGTTTAGTAAATGTTTTCGAACTTTTTGAAGCATTTTTGAAAAATGTACCGTTAGTACATGTTTCAAAATGCTCTATTCTCAAGGTTCTCGAGCGATAGTCTTCTTTCAAAATGAATCTTTTCGCAAGTTTCTTTTTGCGTTATTGTAGACTTAAATTTCGTTATAATGGAATTAAAATTTTTTTCTTTTTCGTATACAGAAGATGATTTTTCGCTCATGTAAATTCCGCAATTGCATTTTGGAAAATGGTATTAAATAATGTGAAACTTTCATAAATCATATATTCCGGCGAACAACTCTAGTTTAGGCTTATCTTATTTTACTTAATAAATTAAAAACTATTACTTGCCCTTAATTATTTGTCTTTATTTGTTACAATAAAGCAAGTCTAGTCAAATAAATATTTTATATTTAGCTCAACTGTATTTAAAATGATTAAACAATAAGTTTATTAAAATTCATTAAAAAGCTTACGAATGCAATTTCAGTTAATTAAGCTTTGAGATAATAATTATTTGTATTGTTTTTGTATTAGCGTTTTTTTTGCTTTCAACTGATAGTTAGCTATAGTCTTAAATCTTGCAAATAAAATTCGATGAGTATAAACCAAAGATTTCTTAACAAGGTAAATAGTTTAATCATTTGTATCTTAGTTTTATGAATTCAACTTATGAAAAATTATAACTCACGTCAACAAAACTTTTTTTTCACATCACAAACAAAAATAAACTTTTCTAAATTTATATTTGATGTTCAATCCAAATTATTGTTAAGTTTTGTTCTAGCATGTATGGTTTTAAATTATTGACATTTTTGTGTTTTATAAAAATGTACGTAGTTATATGAAAATGAAGTGTTTAATAAATCAAATTTTATGCAAACCATTTATTTAGGAAAAGTGACGTAGACATTAGGGTGGGCTGACAATTAACAAATTTTTAAAATTGCCTAACAATACCTCTAAATACATTCTATATAAAATAATAACCCTGGATAAAAAAAAATCCAGAATAAATATATTTTTTGATTGGCCAACACCTTTTGATTGCCCAACCTCTTGATTGCCCCACTTTTGGTTGCCCCACTTTTTGGTTGCCCCACTTTTGGTTGCCCCACTTTTGGTTGCCCCACTTTGGTTGCCCCACTTTTGATTGCCCCACTTTTGATTGCCCCACCTTTTGATTGCCCATTGGCCAACACCATTTGATTGCCCAACACCTTTGTTATTTTTTAAACATGCAAAGTTTTTTTTCTTTTTTTCTTTATTGTAGTAACAGCCATCTCTCAACTCTTTAACTCCAAAACATTAACTTTTAATAAACAAGATTAAGTTGATCATGGTTATACCAGGGACGTGGTGGGAACTGTACGTTTGTTGACCCACTCTAAAATGCATCATACACTAATTTAGTATAACGCAATACCCCGCAAACAACTAAGTTTCATGAAAGAGAACTTTTAACAAAATTTTAAATAGGAAAATACACATTACAAGCTATTAAACGCGCTGAAAGTGCATTTAAACTTTTGGTCTGGAATTTTATGATAGTAAATCCAACAATGGTCAGGCCCTAATATCTTAGCGAAAGCATTCTCCATTGGTCGTTACTCACTACACCAAATTTTTCAGGAAAGTAGTCTAGATGGAAACGCATTTTAAAGGAAAATTCAACTTTAGAAGCATCAATGAGTTTTCAACTTGATAATTATATGCATGGACCCTTTTAGAATCAGAATCTAATAAAAGATCCCACATTTGTGGTCCAACAGAAATACCTTCGATATTGCAGTACTCATTTTTAGAAATTTTGTAAAAAGGTATAGTAACCATTGCGAACCAACTGTACACATTGCTTTTAAAACATTATTTATGCAACCGTTACGCAGTGGCGGGAGTTCCGGCTAAGAATCAAGAGGCCCGTGGTTCGATACCGGTTTTGGCCAAATAAGGAAAGAGACGCAAACTTCCTAGTTAAATACTCTTCCATTGTGATCTGTGATATGACCGTTATGACTTTTTAGAGCACCTTAAATACCACATTATAAAAAAAATATTCCTAATTAAAAGAAGTTTAATGCAGCGAGTTGGTAGGAAGATATTTTGCAAATCAAAATATCTTAAACTAAAGGGACAAACTGAACACTGCTTGTTCCTGAAACATTTTTAAATCTTAGTGCCCATCCACGTTTGCTGAAGTGTTATGGTGCAATACGACTGTCTTACAGACAAATGAAACTATAATATTTTAAATTTCTATCTTTCAATGTAATCAAGATTTGCAGATGGTCCCGGTCTGCAACTGGTGATGGAACATCACCAGTTGCAGCTTAATCACTATACCATCGTCTAGAAGAATTGGAGTGGGCAATGCTTCACCAAGTTTCACTGGCCTACGTGCTGAATCCATTATTGGATAAGCATTATTGTGTTCAGAGGCGTAACTATAACTTTGCCCCCTCCCAACCTACACCGAAAAAAAAGCCTATCCCCCTAAAATTTATTTTCTTTTACATTTAAAAATAAAACATGCAATGTTTTCTTTTTAAATCTACTTAATAAAACACTACTAGGTATATAAGTATTATTTAATTTGTAAATAAGAGAAAGATACTAGAATCTTTGCTCCAAATAAATATTATTTAATTTATAAATAAGAGAAAGATACTAGAATGAAATAAATATAAAATATTTATTTGCTCCAAATAAATATAAAAAAGAACAAACAATAAAATTATGTTTGAGAGAACTCAAAATCAAAAACTAACTTTACCTCACTTATGACTATGACGTAATTTTTAAACTTATAACAGCTATAATACCTTTAGACGTAGTAATTCTAAGATGCTATCAAGAATGGAAAAAATAAAAAATTAAAGATTTTCCTAATAAATGTTTTATTTATCCAACGACCATAAGTATAAGTTTTCATGCTTTCTATTCTCAAATCCCGCAATTACTTTATCTAATTCTAATGTTTGCGCTTTTTCGTTCTCTTTTGTCAAAATTGGAGATGTCACGAATATTCGGTGACTATTCGGTCATCGGCCTAATCCGCTACTTTTTTTACTATTCTGCTGTTTAGGATTCATAAATTAGTCGATTACAAACTCTTATTTTACATAATCGAACATGGCTCTAAAGTATGCAATACAATATAAATACTTAGGAGATCTGATATCAAACGATATGACAAGAAGGTCATTTTAAATCAACTACTTTTTATATTTGATGAAATAAACTTCAAAAAATAGTATAGCTTAACTAGAGTCCATGTTATTAGTAAATTTGGCTAATAAAATTAAAGTTAATCACATGATTATCAGTTAATTAAATTTTTTCAATAAGAGATGCTTCATATAAAAACGCAAGTCTATGTAATTCATATAAAAATGCATTTGATCTGAATTTAAAGTATCAAATGGACCAGTGCTCGCATGTCATAAGTGAAGCATGGCGCTTATTTACTTATTGTGATAACTCGTAAGTAACAATATTTCCCATTGCTATTGTTGCAAAGCAGTGAGAACCTTATAATACAATCCTTTTTTGAAATCTGACATATATATGTTTTACAATTTTGGGGTTATATGAATAGAATAAGGTAAAAATTTTTTTTAGACTAGAGTAAAAGCTTATAAAGAACGCAAACCTTTGTTTTATATATAAGATTTTTTTTTTAACTTTAAAAAAGTTTAAGGGTGGCACACGATCCCTAAGTACTTTTTCTTTTACCCTTTTTTGACATTGTTTGACCCCATGTGTGCCACCCTTTAACAATATTGAAATCAATATTTTTTACAATATGAACTCTCACAATTACTAATATAAAAATAAGATTAAGCACTCTAACTGTATTTTTTTTTCTCAACACTGCAAAACTTATTAAAAAGTCAAAAAGTAGACCAAAAAAAATGATTTTCCCTATTTCATGGATTGCGGCACTTTTTTTTGGTGATTGAGATAGATAACTTGCAGACATGGTGCAAACTTCAAACTTGGGTATGTTTATACTTATATCAAATTAGGATGCTTCGTAAAAAATTGGAGTGATTGGAGCCTGGGAACTACAAAAATCCTAAAACTTGCGCCCCCCAGCTCCCAAAATGGTAAAACACTAAAATATTTATAAATGAAATTTGAAACCTGTTGATGAATACAAATTTAGTTTAGAATAGCAATAGCATTTAACTCGGTAACTTAATGCTCTCACATTTGGGGTGGGGCACAAATTTTGGGGTTTTGGTAGTTCCCTGGCTCCAATCACTGAGATTTTCCCAATTACCAAACAAGGCTTTGACACTACTGCTTCCATCATTGGAAAGGTAAGGATTTATAATGAGAATGGCGTATAAGCTAGCGCGGCCAATGCTTCTCCTTGCCTGTAGACGCCATATTTTAGAAAGACATATTACCCACTATGATATATCTAGGTAGTAAAACGTCTGGTCCAGAGAACCAGCTCTTTAAACACCTAAAATCTGAAAAAAAAGCGTTGTATTATCTTAAAATGTATTTACAATTGGAAACCGATTCAAATTTATCAGAAGAAAATATAGAAGAGATTCGCGATATCGCTATGTTTGTCGACATCTTTTACACTCACTGGTTTCTTAGAGCAGTATTGCCAACTGCTGCCCCATATCAGCTTAAAAATAATAATTATAAATAAGAAAACAGCGTAAAAAATAGTTAGTTAATTGTTTGATTGATGAATCTTATGCAATATTTTAACAATCTAATATTGTTAAAATATTGCATAGGATATGAAAGCTCTGTTGCAGATGATGAGGTTCATGGATATAAATCTCCTTAGAGCTACTTCAGTATTAAAAGAATTAGATTCTGCCATAGTTGTGCTTTAGCAGATAAACATTGCCAAAACAGAGAAGATGATGCCAAAGCATTGAACAATACACTTCTCGCAAAACCAAACGTGTCTCCATTTAAACGTGTTATGGTCAATAAAGAGCTTTTTCACTCTCTTGACAAAATCAGTTTCCATCTTTTTTTTCTCTTGTAATTTAGCAATCTTAGCTCATCTTTGATAAGATTGGACATGGAAAGGGTGATATGCAGTGGCTTAAGTTCCCTTTACAGTTCTGGAAGTTAAACAATTTTTATCTTGAGTTTGAATCTATCATTAAATTCTATGATGTAGTCAATGGCTTGTCCAAGAGTGCCATTGATCTAGTTAAAGAACAGATCGGAAAATCAAACAAACAAAAAAAAGGAGATAGGATTTATTCTTGCTTAACTATGTTTACGAAAGAAGTTAACAAGGGGGAAAGAAAAAAGGTTTGGCATCGAATGTAACAAAATATATTCTAAAATGCTGGGAGTTAATAAATTAAAGTCTAATATGATGTTGATTTTATTTTTATTTCTTCACCATCCTCCTCCCGCAGCTCGAAAGAATGGTATATTAATAGGAGAGGGCTAATCCATCTTCTCTAGATACATTCTAAGTTTAACATCGAAAATAATATAATATATTATAATAGCTTATTTATAATTCCATTTAACTGGCTAGATTTTGTAATGAAAAATACCATAGAAATACAGGGTCACGGTAGCTTTTTTGATGATTAAGATAGATAACTTTCAGACCTGAGCAATCTTTAATTTTGGGTATGTTTATACTTATATCAAATAAGGATGCTTCGAAAAAAATTAGAGTAATATGAGCCCCAAATATGAGGGCCAAGATTTATGCTATTGCTATTCTAAATTAAATTTGTATTCATCTTGTGTATATATATATATATATATATATATATATATATATATATATATATATATATATATATATATATATATATATATATATATATATATATATATATTTATATATATATACATACATATATAAGTATGTCTACATTCATGCTTGTCTATTTGTAAATCAAACCACATGTATATTTGCTTTTGTACATAATACATAATGTACATAATATATTTATTATGTATAAGGTACATAATACCTTTTGTACATAATACATAATACATTGGTACATAATGAAGTAGGGGAAAATGGGGTAATATGGGATACTTAATTTTAACAACCTATAAAAATGAAATTTTAAAAGTTAATGTTGTTGCTAATAGTCAGTTAGTTTCAATAGCTATCAAATATCATTTCTGTAAAAGATGAGTCTGAAAGCTTCAATACTCTTTGAGAAAATTTAAAAACAGAAAATGTTTGGGTATTACCCTTTTACCTTCTTTGGGTATTACCCATATTACCCTCAAAGGTGGGATTATATGGGACACCTGATCAATGTCAGCTAAGGATGGTAATAAGTTATGCAAGATCTTATAAATCAATGAAACAAAACAAAAATTTATAAAAATAAAATAAAAACAGCTTTAATATTACAAAAAAATAGAAAAGATTAATAAAAAAGAATTTCAATTTTTAATCGCTGTCAATGCATAAATCTCATTTAAATTCGTCTTCATCAGACTAATAATTAATGTCAATGAAACTCCTGGCTAGCTCAATACTGACAATACAATAAAAGCAGAATTAGCATTGAAAATATAATAAGATGAAAAGAAAATAATGGAAATAACGTGGGTAATATGGGATGGTATTTCATATTATCCACATTTAGGTATCTCATATTACCCCACTATATAGCACACTTCTAATTTTGTTTTTTTTATGTAGCACATGGAATGGACAACCCTTAAAAGGTACTTTATGTTTAATAATTGGTCAGTTACTATATAAATTATGAATATATTAAGATAGTTTACCTTTTTAGACTATTTTGGCCTCCTGTAACAAAGTCAATGTTATGTAAGGTTCACTGGTGAAAACTTGCAAGACTTTTTTCAGACGCAAATAATTCGAAAGAAAACAACTTATACTTGCGGAAGTAACCTCCTGACATTAGCCTCGTTTCCAATTCAATAAATATTTTATAGCACTGACCTATAAGTAGATAATACGGGTTTCCCATATTACCCACTATCCCATATTACCCAACTTTCCCTTAAACACATATATATTATACAGATACGCATGATTTTAACTTACATTTATGCTTGTAACAGTGCATGCATTAAAATCAAATGCAAACTAAATTTCATTTTATAACAACACTTAATTTAAAATTTAAATTAAAATAAAATTTATTGTATAGGTATAATATCTAAAGTGTATAAATTTATATGCTTACATTTTTTTTACAATTAAGAGATAAATCATATAAATATGATTTAGCATATATTATAGGCTATTTCTTATAAAGTAAACATTTGTTTACGCTTGTTTTGATTGGATACCATTTTTTATTTTTCCTAATAATATAGAAAATATTCCTCTGATTGATTTTTTAACTGTAAGGTATAGCAGGGTTAAATTTTGGCGTAAACAGCCTTCTGATAATTAAACTTACTACTGCTGTTAACTAAATTGAGATATAAGAATAAGAGTTTGTTTTATCGCTGGCGTTAAAAACTGCCGTTTACTTTTAACCAGCCAATCGCTTATCGCGATCATGCTGGTTATTTTATGCTGCTGATTTATTAAAATCATGCCTGCTGTAACACGACCTTGTCATAAATGAAACTAAAAACGCCTACAGCGTAGTTAACATATGCACTTGAATAAAGCAGGTCGAAACCATCAAAACTAAGTGTCGCCAAATATTCGGCAGCCGAATATTCGATGCTTTGGCAGTGCGTCTAGTCAAATATTTGGTAATCGGAAAAATCACTATTCGTGACATCTCTAGTCCAAATTGCATGATGTCTGAGACGTTCCTAAGACATGCTATTTTGTAAATATGGTTTGATTAACTTTAATTTACTGAAAGATCTTTCTGCACTAGTAACAATCACAGGTATTGTCATCAACAGCAATATTACTGTGTTAACATCTAAAAAAAAATCACTCCTTGAATCTGTATTTGATGAGCAGTGTGTTGGCTAAATCTTTTATTTTAGTTGTTTTTGTGATACCATTTTTAATAAAAACGAATGCATTATTTAATTGGGTGGGAAAATTTTTTTTAAATTGTTTGGGTAATTCTGCTGTAATTAATTTAGCTGAATCATTTAGATCATCTTCCGACAGTTTTATTAAGTTTTGAGGTTGCATAAAATAAAAAAGATTTACAAATTTTTCGATTTCAGAAAATCTATTATTTATTATATTTATATGAATACTTTCCACTTAACTCATCAAAATGTCTTTTAAGTTTGGATTGCATCTTAAACTTAAAAGTTAGTTTTATTTGCCATATACTTCAAATAGAAATAGATAAAAAACAAATTTAAAGTTTATTCTTCACTACTTGCGTATGTTCTTTATAGTTACCCTATTATGTTGAAACTAAAAAAATAACAATCTTCATGATGATCATTTGGTTCCCTCCATATAATGGGTATGAAAAACAGCATTTAAGGTTTCATTTTGTTCACCCTACCGCGTAATCCTTTTGAACAAGAGAAGCAGATTTGATGCGGCGTTTATGGTTTATCTTGATCGCCTAGGTTGTATTCAAGATAAACCTGTGTGTTTGCATATATGCTTTTATCATGAAAATTAAATATAGCACTATAAATTATTAATATAGACAAAAATGAGATATGTATTTTAGCTTATGTTTCTTATACTATATTTGTATAAAACCTTGCATAATGTTCAAATTAAAAACTATCCAAAAAATCCAGTTAAACTAATATATTGTAAAAAACAAGATGAAAGAATATGACGGCATTTTTATTCAATCATAACATTAAAAAATAAAAAAATAACTGTATAGTAAAATAGTTCGTTTTGAAAAAAAAACAAATTGTGCTACAAAAAGTCAGATTGCTAATTGGAAATCAGCGTCAAAAATTGTATCTAGGAAACCCAATGTTGTATTTGATGAAAATTCTTTATTGACCTGTGTAATTTAAGTTTAATAATGAAAAGTCTAATTGCATTTCTTAATCAAAAAAAGTTGATAAAAATCAAATGTAGTAGTGATAACAGCAGTTAACACTTGTTACTAAGTAACATGATGAAACAACTTATGAACAATCAAGTTTTTTTATTCTCACTATGTTTATTGTGATTTCATCATTTTTTTACTGTTGTAGCAAAATTCCCGCAAAATTAAAATAAATCATTTTTATTTTACTTTTGCATTTAGAGAATATACAAACTTGAAGATTTTCTTATGTTTCCTGAGAGTTAAATATTTTTAAGATGTAGTCTAGAATGTGTAAAAAATTATATAATAGAAAAATAGAATGTCTAGAAAAAAATTTTGTTCATTTTATAGTGAGATAGCAGGAACCAAAAAAAGTACTTATGTTACGACAGATTAACTAAAAAGGCAATTACTACATGACAAAAAATATTAAACATCTTCCCATGATGTAGTATGATAACACATTTTTACCTCTTAAAACCACATAAATTTGGGCTATTAAAAAAGTCATACATACAACTGAAAGTTACAAATTTAAGTGGCTTTTACATTTGAAAGATAAAAATTTCCTACTGAGTAAGATAAAATTCAAATGGGGAATATTTATAGAAAAGGGAAAGAGAACCAACATTATGACAATGTAACATTATTTGAAGGTTAGCTAAAAGAGCAGGTCCTACTATGTTTACAATGCGTTTTTGTAATTTGTCTAAAAGAAAAAGGGCATCATTCGAAAACCTGCTCTAGATATGGCAGCAGTGTTCCATAAAAGAACGGATTTAAGATTTATAACTAGATAAAGAATAGAATCAGAAGTAATAAAGGGGCGAGCACGATAAAGAGATGCAACCTTAGCAGATGCTAAATTTACAATGGATTTAACATATGGTTTCCAAGAAATATTGGAATTATAAATTAATCCTAGAAGACGAAGGTTAGATGACTTACCGAGTACATTACTAGTCATAAATATAGGAAGATCTAGATTGTTGCGATAACGATTAGCCCAAAAAAATAGAGTTTTATTTAGAGTTAAAGTTTAAAAACCCGCCATTGAAAGCCCCATGTTGTAGCAGAAGGGAGATCCTTTTCAATCTCAAATGTCTCCTTCAAGCTATCAGATATTATTGGCTTTTTATCAAGACAAATATATATGTTAGTATTATCAGCGAACAATGCCACCATAGATCTGAGAATATCTGGGAGACTATTAATGTAAATTTAAAAAAGTACAGGGCCAATGATAGAACCTTGAGAAACCCATAAAGTTACAGAATATGAAAAAGAGTACTGACCATTAAAGACAACTTTTATGCTACAATTGGTAAGGAAGGATTCAATAATCTTGAAAATCTTACTCAATACACCCTAGGAAACGAGCTTATGGAAAAGTCCTGCCTGGTAAATTTTATGAAAGACTTTAAAAATGTCGAGAGCGATAGCCCTAGCATCACCACATTTATTTAATATACAATAACCCCTGGTGACAAAAATTTAGCACAAAATAAACACAGACAGTAATAGTACAACTAAAAGTTTAATGATCAAAAAATATTGTACAGAATATTAAACAATATATTAGTTTTTTATTTTCGGGACTGCAATAATGATTTCTCGCCATTACGATGTACGGCATCAACTTTTTTGTATACATGTTCACACATGCCTTGTACAAGATTTTTATCAATTTTTTTTAAACAAGAATAGATTTTTTTTTGCAGCTGATCTTTTGCGCTTATATTTTACATTTTTTGGTGCATTTTTTGCGTTATCTGAGTAAAATCCAACATTCAAATTTTTATTTGTATGTTTAAATGTAAAATAAGACTCATTGTCAATGACAAAGTCGTGGTTTCTGAATTTGCGACAAATTCTTCCACACTTCAGTTGCAACTGCTTTAACTGTTTCTCAGTGCGATCAGGAATTTGTTTTTTCTTAAAATAATAAATGTTTGTTTTGTTTTTTATTGTTTTTACAATGTAGGAATGATCACACTTGAATTTATTTGCAATTTTTCTTGTTGAAGTTCCAGACCGGTTGTTTAAAAGACCTTTCAGGCGATTGATGTTCCCAGCAGTCATAATTTTTGGTGTTCTGCCTAATCCAGGCTTACGAGACTTTGGCTTATTGTTCTTCCACTTTGCCATATAACGTTTAATGGTTCTTTTGGGGTGATTAGGGGCAACAAAATATTCTACGGTGCTCTTCGTTTTAGCGTTACGATGCAAATTACAATAGTTGTACACTTGTTCAATTAATGTTGTCGACTTCATTTTTAGATAACTTTTTTATTAATTAATCTAAGTAAACAAAACTTTCAGTAAAAGATAAGTAACACTTTATAAACAAAATAACTAAAAAATTAAGACTGGATAACTAAAAATTCAATAAGTTTTAGCTTATCAAAGATTGTGCCAAATTTTTGTCACCAGTGGTTAGTTAAACAATAACCTGTTGGTTGTTATTCTTCACAAATCAGCAGTTGAACAAAAAGATCAAAATCCATATCAATGATCAGAGAGTAGGTTATTAGATTCAAGATGGCAGATTAAGTGTTTGTTAATTAAAGTCTCAAAAACTTTGCTTATGATAGTAAGAAGACTAATGGAACAGTAGTTAGACAAGTCAGATCGTTCTCCAGAACTTTTTAAAACATGGATAACAGATGCCGCTTTCCAGCAGGCTCAAAAATAAGACCCTGATAAGCAATTGCTATATAGTTTGAAAGTATAGACAGCAGCTTCAGAGAACACTTATGCAAGACTATAACAAGTATGCTGTCTGGACCACATTCTGAGGAAGAGTCTAGCTGGAAATCACTAGTCTTAGCAAGTCTTTTCCACACTGACCTTTTCTATACTTTTTCCTTAGATATATATTCAAGTTTTCTATATATGTAATATATTATCGGGTTGAAGTGTTTCGCTCGCAGCGTTTTTGACGTGCATCGCCATGGTTCAAGTCCTTGCAACAGCATTTTTTTTTTTTAATCTTTTTCAATTTTTTTAAAATACAAAAGTAAACATTTTTTAAGTTCTTTGAATATTATACACATAACACATATTAAGACACTATAACAATCAAAAAAGCAGAGAATTTTTTAAACAGCGTTCTTGTTATTATTATCTTGGAACCATAAAATATGGGTCTTCACCAAACCGACCATTTTTATACTTATTTATTCCACACCTATGATTTCTAAACTTATTCCTTCAATATTTTTTAGTTAGCAGTAGAAGAAAATTTCCTTAAAAAGATTATTTCAAGAGCAAAAAATTTAACATACGCACCTTTTCTGCATACCTAGAGCTTTTAAGGGATTAAAAAATGATTTTTTTATGATTATTATCTATAAAACTGTTTTTCTCTTACATGCAAAATTTCGATAGCTCAATGATCTAGCGCCCTGACTTAAGTATGATTTTGCGAGTGTTTGAAGCCATCACAATACGTAATGAAATTTCTTTAATCTGGCCTTATATATTTATAGTAAAAAAATAAATATATAGCATAAAAGACCTTTAATTAATAAAATAAAGTTTTAAAGTTTTTTTAAATGTAATAAGATAAAATTTTAGAGCTTAATGAAAATTTATCTTTATATCAACACCTTCTGTTGTGGCAGGACGGGTTTATTAATTTTTTTCCTTACCAAGTTTCAGATCATTCGCAGCTTGTTAAGAATAATTACCTGAGCACATTGTTAACATGTCTGTATTATGACGTTTGCGCAACAAATTTCTATTGTTTTGATGTTTTT
Organism: Hydra vulgaris; assembly: GCF_038396675.1. Classification (NCBI taxonomy): domain Eukaryota; kingdom Metazoa; phylum Cnidaria; class Hydrozoa; order Anthoathecata; family Hydridae; genus Hydra; species Hydra vulgaris. The sequence continues at coordinate 6,047,872 of NC_088929.1, read as the reverse complement.
AGAAATTTAAAGTTTTTTTAAAAATTCTTGCTTTCGTTTGCTATAGTATATAATATCTTTATAGATATTATGTATATAATATCTACAAAACTTCAAAGGTGTTTTATTTTGTATTTAAAAAAAATTGAAAAAGATTTAAAAAAAAAAAATGCTGTTGCAAGGACTTAAACCATGGTGATGCACGTCAAAAACGCTGCGAGCGAACCACTTCAACCCGATAATATATTACATATACTAGATGTCTAACTTCGATCCAAAAAGTGAAGCTGAATTCGTCAAATAAAATCACGAAACTTAGACGTAATGTATATATATATAAATATATATATATATATATATATATATATATATATATATATATATATATATATA